>NC_143069.1:23471515-23623030 GCF_052426305.1 Pelodiscus sinensis | reverse complement strand
GTTGTGGCACCGGGTTTTTGGGATTTAGAGGTTTCAGCTCCGGTCATATCCACCCTGTGGGAACAAGGCATTATTGTCCCCTATTCCAGCCCCTGTAACACTCCTATCCTCCCAGTTCGAAAAGCTGATGGTAAATCATGGCGGTTTGTTCAGGATCTTCAAGCTATTAACTGCATTGTTGTACCCACCTTTCCTGTAATCCCTAACCCAGCAACCAATCTGGCTTCTATCCTGCCAGATGCAACTCATTTTACTGTTGTTGATTTGTGTTCTGCTTTCTTTTCTGTCCCGGTTCACCCTAAGTTCCAGTATCTTTTTGCCTTTTCTTACAAGGAGCAGCAGTATGCTTCCCAAGGGGTACACAGAAAGCCCGTCTTACTTTTCCCAAGCATTAGCCAAAGACCTTGTTGACCTGGTCTTCCCCTCTGGGTCCACATTGGTCCAATGTGTAAATGATCTACTCCTCTGTTCCCCTTCATTATCTGCCTCAGAAACTGACTCTTTAGTGCTTCTCACTGCCCCCCCAGCCACCTTAGGGTTACCTGACTACTGTAAGCCTTTACCCTTTTCTGCCACGAGCAATCTGGTTGTGCACTTGGGGTTCTTACTCAGGAGCATGGTGGCAAAAATCGTCCAGTAGCTTATTTCTCTGCCACCTTGGATCCTGTTGCCCAAGGTCTACCCCCCTGTCTGCGTGCTGTGGTTGCCGCGGCACGCCTAATTGAAATGTCTGAGTCCCTTGTCCTCCGCTCTCCTGTTTCTCTCATGGTCCCTCACTCTATAGATACTCTCCTGCTACAATGTAATACAACTCACCTTTCCTCCGCCCGCCTCACTTTTACTGCTTTCGGCTTCGCATATCACCATAAAGTGCTGTTCTCAGTTGAACCCTGCCACTCTCCTTCCTCTGGCTAATGACGGTGAACCCCACGACTGCCTTGCAAGTGTCTCTGCTGTCACCGTCTCATGCCCCGACCTTTCTGATGTCCCTCTCTCTAACTCCGACCTTGTGTTATTCACTGACGGTTCCTGCTTTAGAGATAGCCAAGGTCGTCTCCTCGCAGGATACGCTGTGGTATCACTCTCTGAAACCCTAGAAGCTGCGCCTTTCCCTTCTGTGACCTCAGCACAAGTCGCTGAACTAGTTGCCCTAACCCGCACTTGCTTTCTGGCTGAGGGACGCTCCGCCAGCATTTATACTGATTCTCGATATGCTTTTGGGGTTGTACATGACTTTGGCACCCTCTGGCAAGCTCGGGGTTTCCTTACCTCTGCTGGTACCCCTATCAAGAATGGCCCCTACATTGCTGCTCTCCTGTATGCACTCCCATCTGCATTAGCTATTGTTAAGTGCCCTGGTCACTCCACAGCAGATACTGATGTTGCTAAGGGTAATGCTGCCATAGAACCTTCCCCAGGTGCATTTCTCGGTTCCCTTTCTGTTTCTGTACCACCGCAGTCCCTTTCTAAAGTCACCCTGCTCCAAGACTCTGCCTCAGAAACAGAAAAAGACTCCTGGGTCGCCCGGGGTTGCTCTCTACACCCTGATTCCCTTTGGCGCCCCCTTATTGGTGCCTTTGTGGCCCCCTTTTCGCTCTACCCAGCTCTGGCCGCCCTGCTACACGGCGTTTCGCATGTCGGAAAGGAGGGTATGATCTCTGCTGTAACTAAGGCAGAATGGTGGGCCCCCCATTTCAGCTCTTTTGCAGCTCACCACTGTGCCGCCTGTACCACTTGCCAAAGCTACAATGTTGGCAAACCTGTAAAGGTAGCTCAAGGGTTCTGGGGCCTGCCCCAAGCACTGTTCTTGCATTGGCAGCTTGATTTTGTACAAATGCCTGTGTGTCAACTATATGAATTTATTTGGGTTATGGTATGCTTATTTTCGGGTTGGATTGAAGTCTTTCCTTGTCGCAAAGCTGATTCGCTGTCTGTTGCCAAATGTTTGTTAAATCATATTATGCCTGCCAAAGAAACTCCTGCCACTCTGTCCAGTGACCGGGGTACACGTTTTACTGAACAACTTGTTCAGCACCTGGATCGTGTGTTACATGTCACACACCTGCTGCACTGTCCCTACCATCCCAAAGACATAAACTAAGCCCTTTTGAAATTGTTTATGTGAACAATGGCTACCATTACTCCAGTCTCAGACTTGAACTTGACTCACAGTACACTCCTTCAGTACTGCAAGGGACTAATGCAAGCTGTAAGTCACTTCCATTCACAGGTTCGAGCCGCCTGGCCGACGGAACCCACCTCGGATGCCTGCCACACTCTCGAGACAGGTGATTGGGTCTACGTACGACACCACCAACGAAAACACGCCATGGAACCCCGGTGGAAGGGCCTACATCAGGTGCTGCTCACTGCCCAGACGGCTGTTAAGTTATCCGGCATCGCAGCATGGATACAGGCTTCGCAGTGTAAGAAGGCACCATCCCCAGCGGACCAATCATCACCTCAGGACCATGCAGAGTCAATTTTGACTCCAGAAGAAGACGTAGAGGAACAGCCTGCAATACCTTACAACCTACGTTCGCGTAAGGATTGCCTGAAGCAGATGAGGACCAAAAGCAAGGCCCAAGAAGAAGCAGTAGTGAGCCTAGCGCCTGCTGCCTGGTGGACATAAAACCGTAACTGCGGGTCCCTCAGTGGAGGTTGTCAGAACCAAAAGGGTCTTGCCTCCAACATGTGCCTCTGGTGGGGCCTGTTCCTCGGCCACTGGTGTCTTAAGATCTGGGGAATCCACAATGACAATGACAATTCTTTTATCCACCAGCAAGTATGGATCGCTCAGACCCTTAATATCTCTAATTGCTGGGTCTGCAGCCACATTCCATCCCACTCACAAGCTGGTTCCTGTCTTGGCAATCCCACTTAATTCCCCAGGCCTCACCCGTTTAACAAGACATGGAACAGTAATGACACTTGGGAAGCAGTGGGAATAATTGTGGGAATAAATGTATCTAAACGGATAAGTGTGGAGGAGAAAAAAGTTCACTGGTGTTTGGTGTGTAATGGGATGGGGCTGAATCTGGGGAGGAGCAGTTGTCTCCAGCATATTGTAACATCAGTACAATCTTTAATGCCATGCAAATAACACCACTCCCCGTAAGGAGAATCACCGTGTGCCCTTCGGGGGATATTACTCCTCCTTTGTAGACACCTATATGGCAAAGGGGTGCAACCGACCCTTCCCGGCTTTGATAGGGCATCATTGGGTCTGTGGAACAAAGGCCTATACCACATTACCAGTTAACTGGTCAGGTATCTGTTATCCCGCCCAACTCTTCCCACAATTCCGAGTGTTAGAGTCCTTCCCATGAGAACCCCTCGGTAATTTTAGGCGAAAAAGAAGGGACTTGTCGGATGCCCAATGGTATGTGAATCACATAAGCCCTTTAACTTGGGAAGAGGCTATTGGTGGTTCCTTTGACCCACTTGGGGGAGTAATACATCATGCAAAAAGGCTTCTGAGGTTACAAACAGTAGTTAAAATCATGGAAAATGAAACTGGAAAAAGTTTAAGGGCCCTGGCCAAAGAAACAGGAGCGATCAGACAAGTGGTCCTCCAAAACCGTCAGGCATTGGATATAGTGCTGGCAGCAAAAGGAGGGACCTGTGCTCTCATTGGCAAAGAATGTTGTGTATATATACCAGACAACACCAATGATAGAATAGATCGCGCTAGCTACTTAAAAAAGATTGCATACCTTTCCAACGAAGAGCCAAGTTCCCTGTGAAAATGGCTAAGTAACTTGTCCAATTTCTCTGGCATAGGAAACTGGTTGTTTCAGGAAGCCCTGACTATCCTATTTGGAATCTTAATAATTTTTGTATGTTTTCAGTTAATCTCCTGTTGTATCCAAAACTGTGCAAGACATGTCACAGACATGTCCCCTCACCAGAGTGCTAATCTGATGCTTTTAAATATCACTAATGAACAAAAAGACAAAGAACGGTTAATGCAAGGAACCCAGTAATTGTTGGTCATAGGCGAGGCTTGACCAAAAGGAGGGATTGTGAAAGTAGAAAGAATTATACTGTAGGAGAAAGATGAATTGTACTGTAATAATTGAATAAGTTGAAGGAATTCTGTTTGTCTTTTAAGAGGAAGAAGAAAAGTATGTTAATGTTGATTGTAGGTATGCAGATCAAGGTGCTAGCCAATTTGGGCCTGAGTTTAACAGGAAGAGAAACATTAGGTGTTAGACAGAAAGCAATTCTAGATAATCAGGGAGATATAGCCAGGAGATTGCTGTGTGCTTGATATTGAAATGAAGATACTTAACCACACTAATAATGTGAAGTTTTGCCACACCCTTTGATCTTGTTAACTTGGCCTTTTGACTGTATAAAATCAAGGGGTTTGAACCTTGTATGGTACTCACATTTTCTGAATGCATTTTAGCAAAGCTTTGCTGAAATAAACAGAGCAGTCTGCCAAATCTGTGAGTCCTGTCTGACTTTGACACTTCCCAGGGTGCCCTGGTGGCCACTCCAGCCTCAACCAAGATCACTCCTCTCCTTCCTCCCTCCCCGGAGCCTTTAGGGGTTGACTCTGGCCACAGTGTCTGTGCCAGTTCCAAGCCTGCCAGGCCAGAGCCAGCAGTCACTACCCCTGATCCAGTGGCCCCCAAACATGAGCCAGCAAAGACTGGCAGCCAGCCCTCCACCACTCGCCAGGAGCAGTCTGCCAGCTCCCAGGAGCCTGACAGGGGCTGGAGAAGGCGGGCACCTTCCTGGTCCAGGGTGGAGATCATGGACCTTATTCAGGTTTGGGGGGATTGCCCCCAATGTCCATGATCTCTGCACTAGAGAGAGGAATGCGGCCGTCAATGGCAGGATAGCTGCCAGCGTGGCACTAAAGGCCACATGTGAACCCAGGAGCAAGTTTGCATGAAAATCAAGTTGGTCTGGAGAGCCCCCCAACCCTGAGCCTTGACCTTCCCTTCCCCTTTCTTCCCCTTGCTTCCTCCCCCCAAGTTTTCCCCCTTCCCTCTCCCCCCCCTCTCTTCTCCTCTCTCCCGCCTCCTTTCCCCAGTCTCACCAGAGTTTCATTCTCCCCCCTCTCCCCTGGGGTTTTGTTAAATAAAGATAGTTTGTGTTCATGAAAATACGTGTATTTTATTTGACATCAGGAAGGGGGCTTAGGGAGAGGTAAGTGGAAGGACGTGAGGGAGGAATGAGGCACAAGCCCCCAGTGGGGCAGACCAGAGAGGCTCTGAGGGCTCCTCAGGATGGAAGCTCTCCCGCAGAGCCTCCTGGATACTGACAGCCCCCTGATGGACCTCTCAGATGGCAGCCTGCAGAAAGTTCAGACAGGTCCGCAGCAACGCGTCCACGAAAAGCACCAGAGTGCCCAGGGGCAGCTCTGGCTTCACGTTGCAGAGTGCTGTGATGTCCCGAGTGAAGGCAACCAGAGCACACAGAGACAAAATGGTTTCCTGTCCCTCATGGAGGTAGGCAAGCAAGCAGGGAAACCTGAGAACTGGCTGTCCAAGGGGGTGCCTTTAAGCACAGGCCTCAGACAGCCTCAGGCAGCAGCCACACAAAGTAACTCCTGACCTGATGCCCTGCCGGACCTGATTCTGTCTGGCCTTAAATGCGATTCACCGTCCACTCAGTGTGGACGCGCTATTTCGAAATAGCAAAACGCTATTTCAAAATGCATTTTGTGTGTAGACGCGCTATTTCGAAATAAGATATTTTGAAATAATGCTGTAGTGTAGACATACTCTGAAAGAAGAAATCAGGCCCCTGAGTAATTGAAACAGATACTTCAAAGAGTTTAATTGGAAACATGTGCACAGTAAATACAAACACTATATTATTTACAGGGGAGGATTATTTACAGGTGACTGTTTGTGAGACACAGCATGGCCAGCACCTGAGAAATAAACTTAAAGAGTCATCAGCATTTGTACAATGCCCCTTAATAAATATAATAATATGGGTTGGGATTAAGCTGCTGGATATGGAATGGAAAACAATCTCCAAAACAGGAAACACCACAAGATTAGGGGAACTCCTATTACCTAATATAGTGAATTATCAGAAAGTGTCAATTCAACAGGGGAAAACACTGATCCCCTTCCCATATTCAGCCATCACAGGAAGATTCTCTCCCCATTGAGAACCACAGACAATGATATCCCAGACCCCCTCAGCCTTTTACCCTCCTTTGCTAACTGTTGTCTGGTGACTCCTCATAGGCCCAGAACCCAGGAGGGCAAGAGTAAAGTGCTGAGAGAGACTAGAAACCTAACTATTCAGGAAACTTTTTCTATGAGGTGGAGGATCATAGCCTCTAAATTTGGAGGACGAATGATATCTGCTGAGTACCTTCTTTGAAGGGCAGAGTGTTCTGAACTCCCAATATCATCAGAGGGAGTTTGAGGACACTCAGCAACTTATGAGACTGGACAATACAAGCACAGTTAAAGGCCCTGGATATCTAAAGGAAATCACCAAAATCCACAGTTAGATGCTTAAATGCCAATTAAAGCCACCCTTAGTGAATTCCCCCGGCATGTGTAATCCCCTAAGTAGTATAAGGGCCCTACCATCAATCAAACGTTAGCCCTGCCCCCTGATCCCGGAAGTCCCGCCCCCTGACCGCCAGAATTCCCTTCTCCCCTGTCACCAGAAGTCCGGCCACTGGATGGTAGTACATCCGGGTCAAGAGGGACAGCTGACCGGGTGTCATGTGACCCCCGTTAGGCCCGTCCCCTGTCACCGGAAGTCCTGCCTTTGGGGGTAATACATCCGGGGTCAAGAGGGGCAGGTGACCGGAAGTAAGGAGTGTCATGTGACCCCTCTAAGGACTCGCCCCGCCTCCCTCAACCAATCAGGAAGGGTTTTTCCCCTGTAGGACCGCCCCGCGAACCGCTTTAACCAAGCGGGGGGGCAGTTCTGGGACCGGATGACCCGCCCCGCAGTGGGTTGTGTGACCCCTCTAAGAACTTGCCCCGCCTCCCTCCACCAATCAGGAGGGGGTTTTTCCCTGTAGGACCGCCCCGCGAACCCCTTTGACCAATCGGGGGGCAGTTTTGGGACCGGATGACCCACCCAGCAGTGGGTTGTGTGACCCCTCTAAGAACTCGCCCTGCCTCCCTCTACCAATCAGGAGGGGTTTTTTCCCTGTAGGACCACCCCACAAATCGCTTTGACCAATCCGGGGAGTGCAGTTCCGGGACCCGTTGACCAGACCGAAGACGGGTCGTGTGACCCCTCTAAGAGCTTCCCGTGACACCCTTTGCCAATCAGAGCATAGCACTTCCCCGTAAGTTCTAGCGCCACACAAAAGAGGCCATCTTGTTCCAAGAGCGCGTGTTTCAGAGAGCGTGCAAACTCTGAGCGGAAACATGGCTTCTTTCACCAACTTTGTTTTGGTGCCGAGAAGAAAGCGCTACATCAGCGACAGTTCCGAGGAGGAAGGAGAAGTTGAAGGGAGCCCTTTGACCCACCCGCTGATGGATACACCAATATCTGACACCGAAACCCAACCGCTCACGATGCAGCCAGACAAGCTAGATAGCCTGGAGGAAGAAGGTGCCCATGGCTCCCAGGAGTCGGACAAGACGCATGGAAAAGAAGCCAAATAGGTAAATGAAAGATCGAAGTTGGGGCATCATGGGGTTAGGAATCCGGGATTTTGTAAACTTTAAAAAAAAAAAATGACCAGAGCGTCTTACATTATTTCTTTCTGGCAATCTTTTGACAGCTTGACGATGCCTTTCTAGCTGACCGTCAGACCCAGGACAGCATTGCATCGGACGAGGAAGACGAACCGGGCCCACCTTGTTTTTGCTCAACACCGATACAAAGCATTGAAGAGAACGCCTAGGATGACGGCCATGAAGAATTCAGGAGGTGGCTGTGCATTGACCTAGTTGAGCCAGTGCCACATCATAAGCGTAAAAAAGTTATGCGCTCTATTGTACGCATTAGTGTTTATACCGTCCTTAGTCACTGTCTTAGGGAAAAGCTTTTTGAGGACTGTGAGGGTTGTGTCATAAATGCGCCAGCCCAGTGGTACCATGACTGTTTGACTTGGACTCCAGAGGGTATAAACTGCAAGCTCCAGGGCCTATGTGCTGAACTGTGTTTGGAAATCTTATTAAATACTGTTATTGCCGTAGGTCCGTGGTCCCCAACACGTTGCCCACGGGCGCTATGGCGCCCGCAGGGGCATTTGCATGCACCCGCCAGGTGCTCGGGGCTGACCTGGCCCTGGGCACATAGCGCGTGGCGCTTGCACGGGGGGGTGCGCCGGCCCCGGGCGCGCGGCGCTTGGCAGGGGGAGTGCCGGCCTCGGGCGCGTGGCGCTTGGCAGGGGGAGCGCCGGCCCCGGGCGCGCGGCGCTTGGCAGGGGGAGCGCCGGCCCCGGCCCCGGGCGCGTGGCGCTTGCGGGGGGAGCGCCGGCCCCGGGCGCGCGGCGCTTGGCGGAGATGAGCAT
Source organism: Pelodiscus sinensis (assembly GCF_052426305.1). Classification (NCBI taxonomy): domain Eukaryota; kingdom Metazoa; phylum Chordata; order Testudines; family Trionychidae; genus Pelodiscus; species Pelodiscus sinensis. Next base: position 23,614,566 of record NC_143069.1, on the reverse strand, counting down.
TACTATGGGGTTCTGGATGTGAAAAAGTTGTTCGGAGCGAAAAATTATTGTGAGTTTTGCCACACAGTATACAGTCATGACCACTCTTGCAGGTATTGTTGCCGCCTCTGCTTGAGCGGAACGTGCTCAGACAGCGTGGGCGTGCCGCTGCGGTGTCCTAGCTGTATCTTGGAACAAGATGGCCTCTTTTGTGTGGCGCTAGAACTTATGGGGAAGTGCTATGCTCTGATTGACAGAGGGTGTCACGGGAAGCTCTTAGAGGGGTCACACGACCAGCTTCCGGTCTGGTCAACGGGTCCCAGAACTGCACCCCCCGAATGGTCAAAGCGATTTGTGGGGCGGTCCTACAGGGAAAAAAACCCTCCTGATTGGTAGAGGGAGGCAGGGTGAGTTCTTAGAGGGGTCACATGACCCACTTCTGGGCGGGTCATCCGTTCCCGGAACTGCCCCCCGATTGGTCAAAGCAGTTCACGAGGCGGTCCTACAGGGAAAAAACTCCTCCTGATTGGTGGAGGGAGGCGGGTTGAGTTCTTAGAGGGGTCACACGACCCACTTCTGGGCGGGTCATCCTTTCCCGGAACTGCCCTCCGATTGGTCAAAGCGGTTCGCGGGGCGTTCCTACGGGGAAAGCCCTTCCTGATTGGTAGAGGGAGGAGGGGCAAGTCCTTAGAGGGGTCACATGACACCCCTTACTTCCGGTCACCTGCCCCTCTTTACCCCGGATGTATTACCCCCAAGGGCGGGACTTCCGGTGACAGGGGACGGGCCTAACCGGGGTCACATGACATCCTTTTTTACTTCCGGTCACCTGTCCCTCTCGACCCGGATGTACTACCCTCCAGGGGCGGGACTGCCAGTGACAAGGGAGAAGGGACTTCCGGGGAGTCGGGGGGGGGGGGGGACTTCCAGGGTCAGGGGGCGGGGCTAATGTTTGATTGATGGTAGGGCCCTTATACTACTCCCCTACCCCATAGACAGCTAGCAGATATAGCGTTCAGTCTAGCTTCCCACCCAAGTATATGATGTGCAAGCTGGAAACAGAAGCAGGAGCTCTTTCTTCTATTTGTCTGTGCTTCATTCCCCGAGCACTCATCCAGGTCAGATGTCTCTTAGGACCTGAGTTGCCACCAGCTGGACAATGGGACTTGGGTCATTCTGTAGGACCTGGAGAGCTGGAATTACAGAGAATATGACTCACTTTTCATATAGTCACCTATGCCTGCAGTAGCTGGAGATTTAGTACCAGTGAGTACCAAGCTACAGAAGCTCTCTGTACAAACAAAGCTTTAGGTTCCTCCATTGGGATCCTTCCAAGCTCCAAACTGAGATGGAGGAGGGGGGAGAGGGGAGACCCTGACCCTACCAGAAACTCATCCAATTGGAAGGTGCTCCATTGACTCAATAGCTTCTGCTTTTAAGTTATTTTACATCTCCTGACAGAAATAAATCTGATGGTGTGGAGTTTGGGGTAGCAAAAAGTGGCTCCCAGGGAGCCGATGGAGCCCAAAGAGTGGATCACACAGGTTGGGAAGAGGCATTGCCAGGGTAGCCAGGAGATGCACTGACTTATATCACACTGGCTGCAGTTTCCTCCAGGTACGTCTACACCGCAAAGTTAATTCAAAATAACAGCTGTTCTTTTGAATTAACTTTAATAGCATCTATACATGCAAACCGCTATTTCGAAATTAATTCGAAATAGCAGAGCGCTTAATTCAAATTTGGTAAACCTCATTCTACGAGGAGTAACACCAAATTTGAAATAGCTATTTCAAATTAAGTGCTGTGTAGACAATTAATTCAAAATAGGGGGCCTCCAGCCCTTCCCAGGGAGCCCTGGTGGCCACTCTGGGCACAACCAGGAAAACTTCCTCTCCTCTCCCCCTGGCCCCAGAGCCATTAAAGGGATAGACCCTGGCCCGTGCCAGATCCAAGCCTACCAGCCAAGAGCCAGCAGTGGCCACCGGGGCCCCTGAGCCAGTAGCCACAAAACGTGAGCCAGCAAGGCACTGGCAGCCAACCCTCCACTGCTCCTCAGGAGCAGTCTGCCAGCACCCAGGAGCCTGACAGGGGCTGGAGAAGGCGGGTGCCTTCCTGGTCCAGGGTGGAGATCATGGACCTTATTCAGGTTTGGGAGGGATGCCCCAGCATCCATGATCTCCGCACTAGACAGAGGAACACGGCCGTCAATGGCAGGATAGCTGCCAGCCTGGCCACCAAAGGCCACATGCGAACCCAGGAGCAGGTTTGCATGACAATCAAGTTGGTGCGGTGAGACCCCCAACCTTGGGCCCTGATCTTCCCTTCCCCCTTCTTCCCTTTGCTTCTCCCTTCCAACTTCCTCCTCCCAGGTTTCACCCTCCCCTCTCCCACCCACTCTATTCCTCTCTCCCACCTCCTTTTCCCAGTCTCCCCAGAGGTTCAGCCTGTTGTTCAATAAACCCAGTTTCTATTTTTGAACATACATGTCTTTTATTTGACATCAGGAAGGGAGGCTAGGGAGGAGTAAGTAGATGGACGTGAGGGAGGAATGGGGCACGAGCCCCCGGTGGGGAGGACCGGGGTGGCTCTGAGGGCTCCTCGGGGTGGACACTCTCCTGCAGGGCCTCCTGGATCCTGACAGCCCCCCGATGGACTCCCCGGACGGTAGCCTGCAGCAAGTGCAGCTGGGCTGATGGCAACAACCCTACGAGACGCACCGGTGTGCCCAGGGGCAGCTCTGGCTCCATGTGGCCGAGTGCTGTGGTGTCCCGAGTGCAGGCACTCAGGGCACTCCAAGACAGGACTGCTTTGCTCTCCCTCATCGGGGTAGACAAGCGAGCGGGGAACCCTGAGAACTGTCTGTTCGGGGTGGGGGTAGGGTCCCGTGAAGCACGGAACTCAGTTAGCCTGAGGCAGCAGCCCCACACACTATGTCCTAACCTGATGCCCTGCCAGCACTGGTTCCGGCCAGCCTGAACTTCGGTTCAGGGTCCACTCAGTGTGGACGCGCTATTTCAAAATAACAAAATGCTATTTTGAAATAGGTTTTGTGTATAGATGCATAATTCGAATTAGCTTAATTCAAATTAACTATTTCGAATTAAGTTAACTTGAATTAACGCTGTAGTGTAGACGTACCTCTTTCAGAGCAGACTAAAGCTGAATCTGTCCTTTGATGTGTGGCTGATGCACTTCACACCTGTGGTATCAGTTACTGCTTGCTTGTCAGCTAAATTTCTTTATAACTCACTAATGAATAGGATTTCACCTGTATTTGTTACTTACAGGTCAACAGATGTTCCATGTCCAGCCATTTCATATTCTTGGTGTCCGTATGTTCCAGGATGATGCCTAAATAAGCAGTGTAAAATAAACATCAATAAAAAACCTTCTCTTGTTAAGTGCAAGGTGATAACATTGGCCCTTTGGCTTCTATTGTGGGTCTAAGGTGAGCTGTAGGCAAGAAAATACTAGAAAAGTTTAGCGTCCACACTGAAGAGAAAAAAATTAAGAATGTTTACATAAAACCTCATTTGCTTTAAACAATCTATGTTCCTCTTGCCACTGCTGTCAGTTAGTGGAGATATACTAGGATAGTGTATTAATCTAGTGGTGTGAACAAAGGGCTGGGGCCAGGAATAAGTGCGTACTAAGCAAGGATCTCACATGGATAAATTAATTAGGCCACAATGCTTGCCTGGCTTGCATGGGTGTGCTAAGGAAAGGATGGCACAGGGCCAAAGGGGAGGAATCTAGTGCTTCCTGGGCAAGGCAATCAGGAACCTGCAACAGCAGGCACTGTGTGGCGGTGGCCTGCCTACCTCCCAGTGATGAAGCACCAGTAAGGAACAGTCAACAACACTGAGCTTAGGTCTATAGTTTGAGTCCACACTAACTCTGACTACTAAAAATAGAGTGCAGGTCAGATGACAGAAGCAGTCGGAGGAGCTAGCCACCTTGAGAACAGACTTTTGGGTTTGGATGGGATCATCCTTGGAATAGTTAACCCCTCCTGCTACTCCTGCCACAGCTACTCTATTTTTAGCACACTAGTTTGATCGGAGAATAAACATACCCTACGTGACAGTGTGCCAGCCTCTGCTACTAAATGACTGCGCCATCTCAAAGCATTCTATTGCAAATTACAAATTCCTCCTAACACCACACTGGAGAAGTAGGAGAACATTAACATCTCCATTTATGCATGAGAAGTCACAGCACGGAGAGATTAATAGTAGCTCAGTGCTGCACACAGGGACTTTTTCTGTCTACCTCAAAGGGAATACCAAAAGGGACACGGCACACTTTCTCTCACCAGCTAACTTGGCTGCAACTGCCCGGATCTCTTCCCAGCTGCTGCAGAAGTATGTGATGGTGCTTTTGTAAAAGTTCTCCAGTAGCTCAGCCTTCTCTTTGGCCTAGAGAAAATCAGGGACACATGAGCTCTCTCTGGCTAGAAATGCCCTTCGACTGCCAACACATGCCTTTACAAACCACAAGTAAACAGTCTGTGTTCCTCTTGCCACTGCTGTCAGTTCTTGGACTCACTCAGACTTTTTTTTTAATTTAAACAAGTAAATAAAAGAAAGGACAGGAGGCTGTGTAGAAGTGGGGAAAGTGGGAATCTATGGCAGATTTACATTCCTCTCACCCTCAGTCCTGTATCCCACTCTAATAGGGTACGTCTACACTACAACGTTAATTCGAACTAACTTAGTTCGAATTACTTAATTCGAACTAAGCTAATTAAAACTAACGGATCTAGACTAAAAAACTAGCTCGAATTAGCGTTTTACTAATTCGAACTAGCATGTCCACATTAAGTGGACCCTGAACCGGGCTTAAGGATGGCCGGAAGCAGTGCCGGCAGGACATCAGAGGAGGACTTAGAGCGTGGAGATGCTGTCTCAGGCTAGCCGAGGGCTGTGCTTAAAGGGTCCCAACCCCCACGCCGGACAGACAGTTCTCAGGGGTGCCCCGCTTGCAAAGCAGTCTTGGCTTGGAGTGCCCGGAGTGCCCACACTGGGCACATCACAGCACTTGGCCATCAGACCGGCTGCACTTGCCGCAGCCTGCCATCTGGGGAGATGGGGCAATTGGGGGGCTGCAGGAGAGCTTCCACCACAAAAGCCCGCAGAGCCAGCCCAGTCCTCCCCATCGGGGGCGCGTACCCCATTCCGCCCTCACCTCCTTCCACTTACCCTTCCCTAGCCCCTCTTCTTGATGTACAAAATAAAGGACAATTGTGTTCAAAAATGGAATCTGTCTTTATTGAACAAAACTGGGGGAGACTGGGAAAAGGGGGTGGGAGAGGGGAAGAGAGAGGGTGGCAGAGGGGAGGGCAACTAAAATGATCAGGGGTTGGGAACAGGTCTCATATGAAGAGAGGCTAAAGAGACTGGGACTTTTCAGCTTAGAAAAGAGGAGACGGAGGGGGGACAGGATAGAGGTCTCTAAAACCAGGAGTTGGGTGGAGAGGGTGCATACAGAAAAGTTCTTCATTAGTTCCCATAAAGAAGGACTAGAGGACACCAAAGGAAAGGAATGGGTAACAGGCTTCAAACTAGTAACAGAAAGTTGTTCTTCACAAAGCACAGAGTCAACCTGTGGAACTCCTTGCTGCAGGAGGCTGTGAAGGCTACAACTAGAACAGAGTTTAAAGGGAAGTGAGATCAAGCCATGGAGGTTGGGTCCATGGAGTGGTATTAGCCAGGGGGTAGGAGTGGTGTCCCTGCCCAAAGTTTGTGGAAGGCTGGAGAGGGATGGCACGAGACAAATGGCTTGGTCACTGTCTTCGGTCCATCCCCTCCAGGGTCCCTAGGGTTGGCCGCTGTCGGCAGACAGGCTACTGGGATAGATGAACCTTTGTTCTGACCCAGGATGGCCATTGTAAGCTCAGGGCTCAGGGTCGGGGGTCTCAGTGGACCACCTTGATTTTCATGCACTCCTGCTCCTGGGTGGCCAGGCTGGCAGCTCTCCTGCCCTAGCCGGCCACCTTCCTGTGCCTAGTGCGGAGATCGTGGACGAGGTCCACGATGTCCGCACTAGCCCAGGAGGGAGCCCGCCTTTTGCGGTCCCGGGCAAGCTCCCAGGACCCGCCAGCCTGGTCCCGGGAAGAGGGGGAGGGCTGGGGGGCATCGGGTGGGTGGCTCGATCCGCACCAGGTGCAGGGTCTGCCTGCTGGGTGCTGGCAGGCTTGCACCTGGCATGGGCACCGTAGCCATCCCGTGCCCCTTTAAGGGGTCCGGGGCCGGGAGGGGGGCATACGAGTTTCCCTGGTGTTGGCCGGAGTGGCCACCAGGGAAACCTGGGGGGGGCTAGCCTCCCACTAGTTCGCATTAAGGGGCTACACACCCCTTAATTCGAACTAGTAAGTTTGAACTAGGCTTAATCCTCGTGGAATGAGGATTACCTAGTTCGAACTAAGCGCTCCGTTCGTTCGAATTAAATTCAAACTAACGGAGCGCTAGTGTAGCGCCTATGAAAGTTAGTTCGAACTAACGTCCGTTAGTTCAAACTAACTTTGTAGCGTAGACATACCCATAGATACTTCCATTGCCCATCACACATTCCCCCTGCTTCTACACCACAAGCCTATGCTGTCAATAATCTCATATAATTCTATAGGTCACTCACAAGGTGTCTGCAGATATCCATCTGGAGCTCCTCATGGTTCAGCTCGGTTCTCCAACTAAGATGCTCATTAAGTATAGTTTGGAGCCTCTTCAGTCCCAAAAATGGGGCACAGAGATGAAATGTAGCTCTGCACTCCTGAAAAAGAGGGTTGCACCATTGAATTGTTCCATAACACGTATTGTGCTCATTCAAATGGAACTCATGTCCTTGACTGCTCATCTACCCCAAGAATAAAAGGGATTCCCCTGAAGTAATAGACAGAAAATATGCCAGCATGACTTTAATAGGGGGAAAGGGATTCTACTTCTGGAGTATTGCATCCAATTCTGGGCACCCCATTACTTAAAAAATGTTGATACATTGGAGAAAGTCCAACGGAGGGCAACAAAAATGATTAGGAGGCTGGAACACATGATTTACAAGGAGAGGCTGAGGGATTTGGGATTATTTAGTCTTCAGAAGAGAAGAGTGAGGGGAGCTTTGATAGAAGGCTTTAACTACCTGAAGGGGGATTTCAAAGAGGATGGAGAGAGGCTGTTCTCAGTGGTACTAGATGACTGAATGAGGAGCAATGGTCTCAAGTTACAGTGGGGGAGGTCTAGGTTGGATAGTCGGAAAAACTATTTTACTAGGAAGGTGGTGAAGCACTGGAATGGGTTACCTAGGGAGGCAACGGAACCTCTAAATCTAGAGTTTTCAAGTCCTAGCTTGACAAAGCCCTGGCTGGGATTGTTTAGTTGAGGCTGGTCCTGTTTTGGGCAGGAGGTTGGACTCAGTGACCTCCTGAGGTCTCCTCCAAACCTATGGTTCTATGATTTTATAATACTGAAAACTGGAGATAGCAGCAATGTTTTTTCAGAACGGATGTAGCTATGAAAGCTGCTTCACTAGGCATAGCTGTGGTCTTTCCTCTGTTGTGGGGAGGCAGGAACGTGGGGTGCAGAGATAGGCAGGAATGAACTCTTGGGATCAGACCCATGACCTATCCTGAACTCCAGTGAGACAACCCTGGCTGCTAAGGACCAGCCTGTCTGGGATTAACTCAAAAGGAGGGCAATGAACTGAGGGAAGAATTTAGGTCTCCACTGCGGGAAGGAATAGCAGAGCTCCCCTGGCATCAGGAGGAAGATTCTTTTTGCTTAGTAATTAAGTCACTGTCATTCTTACCATTGAAACCTCAGGGCTTGGATCTTGCAGGTGCAGCAGAAGCGTGACCCAGCTCTGTCTAACCTGCTTGGCAAAATAGTCCTTCCATTTTCTCTTTGCAGAGCCGGCCAGGATACCAAACAGGACGAAGGCCAATGCACGAAGAGTGTTGTCCTCCTATAGCCAAGAAAGCCACACAGGTTGGTAACGAAGAAATAACCACATCATGTATCTAGCACAGCTGTCTCTTCTACATTAGGGTAGAGTGATTCCAACGACAGAAGTTTAAAAGAACTGGAATTAATCAAGTTTGGGCCAAATGTGTTGATTCATCAAAATACTTTGAAGACAGTTCAATTTTGACAAAATTCTTCCAGAAGCCAAGTAGGGGTACTTGGTCAGCTTCTTGGTGACCCATCTAGCAGGCTGACTGGGATCTTGGGCTTCCTGGCCCTCACCTTCAGAACAGCCTGTCTGGCAGGCTGACAAGGAGCCAGGAAATGTGCACCCTGGCACCTCTAATTCCCAGTGTTTCCAGGTTCCCTGTCTCCAGCATAGTCTGCCAGTAGACTGCCCTCAGGCAAGGCTCCCAGTAGAGCTGGGTTGAGAATAGTATTACTGTTTCACAAAGAGTTTTGAAATTTGGGCTGGGGGGTGTGTCCCCCAAATAGGAACAAAACCAAAATTTGAAATCTCAAACTTCTCTGCAAAATGGAATAATTTCAACCATCTGACATAAAAATCGTATGGAGCAGGCCCAAAACAGTCTATTACACCCTGTATGCCCATTTTCCTTGTTATGCAGCTACCTAATCTAGTATTCATACTTCCTTTGCCATTCTCATTGGAAATAAAGATGAACAGAAGGGTGAGACTGAAGGAGCAGGGATGGCATCCTCATTTTCTTAATTCTCTGCTCCTCCATAAAACACATCTCTTCCCTAAGGCCTAAAATCACTTCATTCTGACATGAACAATGCCCAGTGAGGACACATCATGCATTGTAAATGGAGCCTCATCAATGTCAGCTGAACTGGGGTTGAAGGCTTCTGTTCACGTACATTATCGAAGTACTTCCGGATCTGTGTGGTGAGGTCTCTGAAGGAAGAACCTATGTCCTTCCCTTTCAGCTCCTTAAGGACTTTGGCCAGTGCCTTCATGCTTTCGACGACTTCAGAACTGAAAGTGTCTTCTAAAGTCCTGATCAGTGCCTCCAGAAGAAACTTCTTGTACTTTTTCACCTGTTCAGACGTATGACATTAAAAAACACTTTCCACTAACCACATTTCTAATATGTTTTTTTTAGCAATTATGAAGCAGTGGGAATTTCATCTGCCCCCTAGTGACCTATAGCTATATTTTACATCAGGTACTAGCTACAATAAGCCAAACTCTGTGCCATATTACACCTATGTAACCCTATTAGATTTCTAATTACTTAGATTTGAAGGCCAAAAGGGACCATTGTGATCATTCAGTCTGACCTCCTTCACAACACAGAACCTCCCCAAAATAATGTCTGTTTGACTAGAGCACCTCTTTTAGAAAAACAGCCCATCTTGTTTTTAAAGTTGCTACTGATAGAGACCCCACCACAACCCTTGGTAAATGGTTCCAATGATTAAAATTACCATTAAAATGTATGCCTTACTAGCAGTCTGAATTAGTTTAGCTTCATTCCCCCCCCCCCATTGAATCTAAAGGCACATTTTCTAGCCCTTTGAAAATTCTTGTGACTCTTCTCCAATTTATCAGCATCCTTCTTGAATTGCAGGCATGATCCTGACATAGTATTCTAGCAGTTCTCACACCAGTGCCATAAGCAGAGGTAAAATAACTTCTTTATTCTTATTCAGAATCCCTCTGTCTATGCCTCCGAGGATCACCTCAGCTCTTTTGGTCACAGCTTTGTACTGGGCGCTTACGTTCAGCTGATTATCTATCATGATTTGAGTTTTTTAGTGTCTCTGTTTCCTGGAATAGAATCTCTCATCTTGGAAATAAAGCCTACACTCTTCATTCCTGGGAGTATACATTTACATATGATCATATTAAGTCCATATTGTTTCCTTATGCCCAGCTTACCAAGGGAACAAACCTGCTGTGTATTGACTGCAAAGAGGTTACAGGGGTATGAGAGAGCAGAAGTTGGCCTAGTGCATTGTGCATGGCCTCTGTAAATCCTGAGCAATTGTTTCCTTTAGTTTCTCTAGTTATGCTGCATTGTATTCAGTATTCTATCTTACCTTCTCAGGTGCCCCATAGACTAAATTGCCTAGGCCTCTTACAGCCATTTGACGGACAATGCTGTTATTGTCCCGTGACCTTTCTTCTAATATATGTAAGGCAGACTTCAGGATCTTCTTCTCCCTGAGTATGGGATCAGTCATTAGCTGAAATAAAATCAACATGTCCATTAGCTCTAATCTGTTCATTAAGATAGCGAATATAATTTGAGGAGACACGTAATACACTGTAATTTATTATTCTATATGAATGAGTACTGTGTTAAAAACATGGATTTTTTCCTTTTAGGCACTATAATGGGGGATTGCTCATCCCTTGAAAGCCTCTCAGTGACTGCATTTGATACCACAGTCCTTTTCTCGCCCAGGTGCATCCTGCCAGTCGATCTTAGTGAGTCTTCCATGGCTCAGCCCTCTGGCCAAGTCCCAAAGTCCAAACAAATGCCTTTTAGGTCCTGTTGCCCTCACTAGGGTCTTCAGCCCCAACTCTGGACCCTTTATATTCTGTTCTTTGTTCAACCTCTCCATAAGCCTTGTCCCCTTCATCGGGTTTATGCCACTGGGGAACCTGGGCCTGCCCACTACTCTTGGTTCCAACCTAGAAATAGCAGCGAGTCATTGCTTCATTTCAGTTTATTGCTACTTTTTCCTTGGGTTCTTCCTATGGGGCCACTTTCAGTTTCTCCCTCTAATTAGATGTTGAAGGCTCGTAAGGACTCTCTCTCTGCAAATTCAGCTTCAGAAAATGCTGCCTGAAATAAACCCCTGTGAATTGGTTTGGCCAGAGAATAGCATCCTTTCTTGGCCCTCCACTTCCTGAAAGGAACTGACCTAATAAAGCCCTGTAGCTCCATAGATCTGAGCCAGCTGGGCTCTGATTGGCAGCTTTCATGAGGCCTCTCTAGGCAGACCTTGAAAACCCACGTTTGTGACTCCTTTCCTAGGTGGGGTGTAGAAAGATTTGGGGGCACAAACAGATTCCTAGAACCACCAGATGAGCCTCTAAAATAGCGACTTAGCGTAAATGTGAAATATGACACAGACGTTATAGCAAGGCTGTGGAGAGGGAGGATGCTCCAGTGGTCAGCAGCCTAGGACTTAGGAGGTTCCAGTTCAATTTCCTGCACCCTCAAAGACTTCCTAGATGATGTTGGGCAAGTCACTTAGGCCTTCTGTGCATCAGTTTCCTGTTTGCAAAATGGGACTAATAGTGTTTCCCTGCCTCACAGGGGTGTTGTAGGGATACATACTTTTAAAGAGTTTTGAGGCACTCAGATACTACATTCTCATTTTGAAGTACTCAGATAATACAAGTTTCTAAAAGGATGTTTTAAGGAAGATGGAGAAAAATTGTTCTCCTTGGCCTCTAAGGATAGGATAAGAAGCCATGAGCTTAAATTACATCAGGGGAAGTTTAGGTTGGACAGCAGGAAAAACGTCCTGCCTGTCAGGGTGGTTAAACCCTGCAATAAATTGCCTCAGGAGGTTGTGGAATTTGCATCACTAGAAATATTTAAGAGCAGGTTAGACAAACACCTGTCAGGGATGATCTAGACTGTGCTTGGTCCTGCCGTGATGGCTGGGGATTGGACTCGAAGACCTCTCAAGATCCCTTCCAGTTCTAATGATCTATGAATCTATTATTCTACATTCATGAGAATCTAAGATAGATGTTAATGTATTTGTATGTTGCTTATTTTATAGTATTAGGACACTAGATTCATTTAGAAGATTTGCTGAGCTAGACCAAAATCAGGAGCTGTTGGTCAGTATTAGCCCTAGGAATTGTCAGAAAAGGTCTAGTAATTCAAATTCTATGGCTACATCTACATTGGCATGATTTTGCGCAAAAGCAGCTGCCTGTCTACACTGGTGGGGAGTTCTTGCACAAGAACACTGACATTCTAATGTCTAAAATCAGTGCTTCTTGCGCAAAACCTATGATGCTCCCGCTCAGGAAAAAGCCCTCCTGTGCAACTGTTCTTGCGCAAGAGGCCAGTGTAGACAGGCCACATTAATTTCTTGTGCAAGAAAGCCCAATGGCTAAAATGGCCATCGGAGCTTTCTTTCGCAAGAGAGCGTCTATTCTGGCACGGATGAGTTTGCAGAAAAGCGCCTCTTAGCGCAACAGCACATGCCAGTGTAGACGCTCTCTTGCGCAAATATTCTAACGCAAAAACTCTTGCGTTAAAAGTATGGGTATGTCTACAGTACAAAGTTAATTCAAACTAACAGCCGTTAGTTCGAATGAACTTTAATAGCGGCTATACATACAAACTGCTAGTTCGAATTTAAATCGAACTAGCGGAGCGCTTAATTCGAACTAGGTAAACCTCATTCTACGAGGAGTAACGCCTCGTTCGAATTGTGTAGTTCAAATTAAGGGCTGTGTAGCCACTTAATTCGAACTAGTTGGAGGCTAACCCTAATCAGGTTGCCCTGATGGCCACTCTGGGCCAAACCAGGGAAACTTTTCTGCCCCTCTCCCAGCCCCAGAGCCCTTAAAGGGGCATGGTCTGGCTACAGTGCCTGTGCCAGTGGCAAGCCTGCCAGCACCCAGCCAGCAGACCCTGCACCTGGCATGGCATGAGCCAGCCACCTGTTGCCACCCAGCCCTCCGCCTGTTCCCAGGACCAGGCTGGTGGCTCCTAGGAGCCTGCCCAGGGCCACAAGAGGCAGGCGCCTGCCTGGTCTAGTGCAGAGATCGTGGACATTATCGAGGTTTGGGGGGAGGCCTCCAGCGTCCACGACCTCCACACTAGGCACAGGAATGCAGCCGTCTAGGGCAGGATAGCTGCCAGCCTGGCCACCAAAGGCCACATCCAAACCCAGGAGCAGGTTTGCATGAAAATCAACTTGTTCCAGTGAGACCCCCGACCCTGAGCCCTGCGCTTAGTACATAAGAACATAAGAATGGCCGTACTGGGTCAGACCAAAGGTCCATCTAGTCCAGTAGCCTGTCTGCCGACAGCGGCCAACACCAGGTACCCCAGAGGGGATGGACCGAAGACAATGACCAAGCCATTTGTCTCGTGCCATCCATCTTCAGCCTTCCACAAACAGAGGCCAGGGACACCATTCCTACCCCCTGGCTAATAGCACTCCACGGACCCAACCTCCATGAATTTATCTAACTTCTCTTTAAACTCTGTTATAGTTCTAGGCTTCAAAGCCTCCTGTGGCAAGGAGTTCCACAGGTTGACTATAAGAAGAACTTTGTGTGAAGAAGAACTTTCTTTTATTAGTTTTAAACCTGATGTCCATTCATTTCATTTGGTGTCCTCTAGTCCTTATATTATGGGAACTAATGAAGAACTTTTCTTTATGCACCCTCTCCACACCACTCATGATTTTATAGACCTCTATCATATCCCCCCTCAGTCTCCTCTTTTCTAAGCTGAAAAGTCGCAATCTCTGTAGCCTCTCTTCATATGGGACCTGTTCCAAACCCCTAATCATTGTACTTGCCCTTTTCTGAACCCTTTCCAAGGCCATATCGTTTTTGAGGTGAGAAGACCACATCTGTACACAGTTCTGAAGATATGGCGTACCATAGTTTTATACTTCCCCTCCTCCTTCTTCCCCTGGCTTCCCCCTTCCAGCTCCCTCCTCCCAGGTTTCCACCTCCCCTCTCCCACCCTCTTTCTTCCCCTCTCCCACCTCCTTTTCCCAGTCCCCCAGAGGTTAATCCCCTCCGCCCCCAGTTTTGTTAAATAAAGAGAGTTTCTATTTTTGAACACATGTCCTTTATTTTTTACATCAGGAAGAGGGGGCTCGGGAAGGGTAAGTGGAAGGAGGTGAGGGAGGAATGGGGCACGAGCCCCCGATGGGGAGGACTGGGGTGGCTCTGCGGGCTCCTCGGGGTGGAAGCTTTCCTGTAGGGCCTCCTGGATCCTGATAGCCCCCTGATTGACCTCCCCCAGATGGCAGCCTGCAGCAAGTGCAGCCGGGCTGATGGTCGAGTGCTGAAATGTGCCGAGTGTGGGCATTCAGGGCACTCCAAGACAGGACTGCTTTGAAGTCCCCATCGAGTTAGACATGCAAGCGGGGAATCCTGAGAACTGTCTGTCCGGGGTGGGGGTCAGGTCTTTTTAAGCACAGCCCTCGGCTAGCCTGAGGAAGCAGCTCCACACCTTAAGTCCTAACCTGATGCCCTGACGGCACTGGTTCTGGCCAGCCTTAACTTCGGTTCAGGGTCCACTCAATGTGGACATGCTATTTCGAATTAGCAAAATGCTCATTCGAATTAGTTTTTAGGTCTAAATGCACTCATTCGAATTAGCTTATTTCAAATTAACTAATTTGAATTAAGTTAATTCGAATTAGTGCTGTAGTGTAGACATACCCTATTTGCGCAAAATCTTGCCAATGTAGACGTAGCCTATCTATATCTTGCTCACTCTCTCTTAACCAGCAACTAGAATAGGCAGCTAGGCTAGGCTAGTATAGGCCCCAAAAATAACAAAGAGAAAATGATTAAGAAAGGTGTCATGAAGTTCCTTATGAGATTTCCTTATAAAGGACACATTCTACTATCTAAAATGAATTCCTATGAACTGAACTGTACAATTCCTCAGAGAAAGGTAAACAACAGATAACAGCCTAATGGTGGAACTGCTCATACCTGAGCAAAGAAAGCTGTGCTGGTGACTCGCTGCTTTTCTGATGGGGAATTTACCCAGGGAAGGAGGCTCTGTATGATCTCCACTGTTATTAGTCCAGATCTTTGCAGAACCCTGGAAGACAAAAGGAACCACTTATGGGGCAGACTGTGCACTTCAAAAGCTTAGCTGCTATGACCATACAACTCTAAAACCTACGCATGGAAGCTCTGTGTTTCTCACCCAGGGCACCCCGCACAAAGCTATACCTGAAAGTTCCCTGTCAGTCACTCTATTTGTTGCCGATCCCTGAGGATGAAGTGCTGTCTCCTAGATCTCTTACCTCACCAGCAAACACACCCCCTCGTGGTGAGTCTGCGGATTTTCAAGAAGCATCCAAGTTTTCTGCTTCCAGAGAGTTCGTATCAGCTTCTCATTCATAGCCTTGAGAAGCACAGCCTCTAATGCTTCAATAGAAAGCCTGGGGGAAAAGAGGCACAGAACTGTAGTAACCAATAGAAAGGCACAGCCTAAGCAGTCAGGAAACCCCAGTTACTTGTCAGGTCTGTTGTTCATTGACAGTTCATCCATTGACAGTATCCTGGGGACCACTGTTTTTGGAAGGACTTAATTCCCAGGAGGTATTTCAGTCTCATACATCTCATATTACTAGTGTTGCTATGGACAACATTTTGCAGTCACTTTCTCCTATCTGCAAGGTGTATGGGCACTAGCACAGTACAGTAATATGGAAAAAATTCACAATCAGACCCCAAAAGCTGGGACACAGAGAGATTAGTGATCACTAATGGATATTTTGGGGCCCTATGTCCAGTGAGATGTGACAGGGTGCTGAGAGCTTGTACTTGGGGTCAGCACTCTGGTAACTACTAGTACTAATTAGCTTCCCCAGAGAAAGCCTAATTGGATAGAAATGTACCTGATTGCCTGGCTAGAGTGGGGCTATAGAATCAACAAACCTATTCTCCCATGAATAAGGAATCTGCCTAAAGGGACATCCACAGCAGTGTTTGAGGGAAACAGAGAGCAAAAGAGACAAAATGCTAGAGGCATCTAGATAGACTTATGTGTAGTGCTGGGGAGGAGCCGGTGGTCGTGGTACATGTAGGTCTCAATGACATAGGGAAGGGTAGGAGAGATGTCCTGGAGGCCAAATTTAGGTTGCTAGGAAAGAGCCTGAAATCCAGGACCTCTATGGTGGCATTCTTGGAAATGCTTCCAGTTCCATGCGCAGGACCAGGTAGGCAGGCAAAGCTTCAGAGTCTCAATGCGTGGATGAGACGATGGTGTAGGGAAGAGGGGTTTGGATTTATCAAGAACTGGGGACACTTTTGGGAGAGGGGGAGCCTATACAGGAAGGATGGGCTCCACCTAAACCAGGGTGGAACCAGACTACTGGCACTAAACATTTAAAAGGCTGTAGAGCAGTTTTTAAACTAAGAGATGGGGGAAAGCCGATTGGTGGGGAGATGCACGTAAATCGCAGGGAGACTTCTCTTAGAGGAGAATCTGTTGATAGAGATTCTCTAAGCTGTAGTCAGAAAGAGAGGACAAAGAGACTGAGGCCTAAGGAGGCCTAGATAGTAGTGTTTGTGTTGCCAGAGCTTGGTGGTTTCAGGGAACTGACCTATAGCAAGCACAAACAAGACTTTCTCATATTAAAAGCAGGTGATGGTAAGGTGCCTCATAACCCTGAGAACTCCTGGGGAGTGTCACACAAATGTACTGGGATTCTCTTTGTTTTGCTCCCTTTCTTCTAATTACCTGCAAGGGTTGCCCTCACATAGTTGTTGTCCTTTTCTAAATAACCTCCTTCGGCGTCTCATCCTGGGCAAAGGCATCTTTTGTCCTAGGGTTTGGCTGATCTGCTGCAGAAGAACAGTGAACAACTCCGGGAACAGCTCCTGCACAGTTTTGCTCAACTGCAATGCTGACACCACTTCAAAGATGGCACATGTTGCCTGAAAGGAGAGCATGGTAAAAGAAGAGGTCTCTTCCTAACACTATCACACGCTCTCCCCTTCTGATACCTGCTGGACTAAATTCTCACTCCTGTCACTAACTTGATGAATGACCGAGAGCAATTCACTCCATGTGTGCCTTAGCGTCCCATAGCTGTAAAAATGTGTAGGACCTATCAAGGCATGTTATGAGTTGCACAAAACATTTGCAAAGCACTGTAAGAAATCTGATTCAAAGACTTTCTAATTGCCAGATATTATTAAGTGAATCAGCCACATACTCTAAATCTGCCACAGAAAGCACAGCTGGAATCCAGGAAACAGTACTTCAGAAAAGAAGTGCCCAGATGACAATATTATACCACTCATCTAGCTTTCCATCAGCATGTTTGTCACAAAGCAG
Organism: Pelodiscus sinensis; assembly: GCF_052426305.1. Classification (NCBI taxonomy): domain Eukaryota; kingdom Metazoa; phylum Chordata; order Testudines; family Trionychidae; genus Pelodiscus; species Pelodiscus sinensis. The sequence continues at coordinate 23,597,570 of NC_143069.1, read as the reverse complement.
AGAAATACATGTCTGTCGTCTAACTTACTGTGAGAGGTGCAGCAGCTGCTAAATGCAGGTCAGTTTCTGTCTCTGAGGTCATGCTTCCTTCTTGGCTTGTTGGAGTCTTTATTCTTTCTATTAGGACCTTCAGGACTTGAGGGGCGAGCAAGGGATCTGTCCCCAGAGATCTCCACAGCTCAGTGGTGTTACTGCAATTTAACATAGGTTATATGTGACCCCTGGAGACTTTTGTGGCTCTGACTATATGCATCATATTCAAGTAAAGAACACATTTTCTCCTTGACTATGATCAGGGCTCACCAGCCGCGCTGTCCGGCGATCTGCGCATGCACAGATCGCCCGAACCCGGCTCTTCCAGGTTACAATCTACACGCCATGGATGAGTAGATTGTATTATTTGTCAAGCCCTGCCTATGATGAGCAAGTTCAGAGTGCTGTCCTCCTTATATGGTCCTCATGTTTTACATATTGAGTTTCTAGTTACAGAACTAAGTTAAGTTACATTTCAGGTTACATTTCTACAGTGCATGACTATTTTGGGATCCTGGAGGTATCCCGAAATACCTACCCCACATTTACAGAAGCAGCCCGTTATTTTGAAATATTTTTCAAAATAATGGGCACACTATTTTGCCATCCCAATAAACTTTGTTGCATGAGGGATAAGGGATGGCTTGAAATAGCACATTATTTCGACATTTGGTGCTGTGTAGAAGCGCCACATTTCAAAATAGGCTATGCAAAATATGATACGCAATTTGCGGAGTGCAAATTGTGCATCTTATTTCAAGTTTAGGGTGCTGTATAGACACAACCCTAGCCTTACTGCACCATAACCATTAATGCTAGACTTCAGAAGGAAAGGACACAGAGCTCTAATCACAGTTCCTGTTTTCCTACTTCTCAGTAGATATGGAATCATGAGCATATGATGCCCAAAGATCTAGGGCCTGGGAGACAAGTTGAAGAAAGAAAAATGATCTTCCTACTAACTGGATGTACAACTATGAGAACAAATATTTGTGGCTAGCCCATGACCTCTTCACAAATGGCATTCCCTGGCCTCTATTTGCCAGAATGGGCATGTTCTGTTCACTCCCTATGGGGCACCTGGCATTGGCCACTGTCTGAAGACAGGATCCTGGGCTAGATGGACATTTGGTCTGACCCACTACAGCCGTTCTTATGTTCTTAGATTCCAGCACAGATGACTGATAATTCAGCTAGGGATGTTTGAATGAAATGATAGATATGCTTACCGCCCTGTCTTTAAGTACCAAGAATGACAACTCCATTCCAGCAGCCATACCCTTCCTGATACCAAAAGCCTGGTGCCCTATCCTTGCTAATCAGCCAGGAATTTGGATTTGAAGCTTTCATGCTACCAGAAAACGAACAGTCACTGGCAATTTCCAGGGTGATGTTAGTTCAGGGGTCTGGAGAGGCAAAAGTCCACTCCAGTGATGCCAGTAAAGGGAAGTCTTTAGGATGCCAAAGCAACTATTAATTAATGGAAACAGAATGAAACTTAATTTCTCCCTGCACCCACCTTGACATGGTCTTGGACCTTTCTGCAGAAAGACCCAAGCTATTAACCTTTAGGAATTATCTCAACCTGTCTGTGGCTTAAATGAAGCCTTACATCTTCCAGTGAAGCTGTGGGATCCATGGTTACCAAAATGAACACTGTAAGGAGCAGTATATACCTGTCCATCGGCAGACGTTTGGTGAGGAGGCTGAAGATCACTGCCTCTAGGTGATGGTGGGCTAGAATGGACACTGCCTCCACCAGGAACTGCCTCAAGCTACCCTGCTTGATGGTAGGCATATGAATGTATATTCTCCTCAGGATAGCTGGCACCTGGACAGAATAAAACCAGAAAAAATGTCCCTTTTCCATTCTCTGCATTCATTCTGCAGAGCCAAAACCTTTATTTAGTCGTTTAGCAATTTGCTGTTCTTGTAGAAATTCCTCCCTTCAAAAAACAAGTATTTAGACATGGCTGCATAGATTTAATCCACAAAAATTATGCATATCTCTGCCCATACCTGGCTGCAACACTGGGTTAAGACATGCTGAGGCCCTAAGCTATGTCAAGTTAAAGAGGCCTCATTGCATTTCCAAAAAAACATGTATTATTCTAACAGAAAGGACAATGAAAAGAGAAATAATAAAGTTATCTATCTATCTATCTATCTATCTATCTATCTATCTATCTATCTATCTATCTATCTATACATAGGCAAAGAGGCAAGTAAAAACTAGTAATTTGGGGGTATTTTTAGAGACCCCTCATTATCTGAGGCCCGAAGATGTAGTTCACTTAGCTTGTCTCTTGGGGCCGGATATTCTCTTTTTGCATTTTACTCGGAGTCTAATTTTTCCAAGCCTTTCATGGCTGGAAACTGTGACAACAAGATAGACAACTAATCAAGCATCTTCCTTTTCCCTTGGGGTACGGCTACACTAGCTCGTTAGTTCGAGCTAGGTAGGGTAATGAGGGCAAGCAGAGTTGCAAATGAAGCCCAGGATTTAAATATCCCAGGCTTCATTTGCATGTTCCCGGGTGCTGCCATTTTAAAATCCTCCTTAATCTGAACTCCGTGCCCGCGGCTACACGCGGCACCGAGTAGGTAGTTCTAATTAAAGATCCTAATTCCATGAGGAGTAACGGTAGTTCGAATTAGGATCTTTAATTTGAACTACCTAGTCCATGCCGCATGTAGCCGCGGGCACGGGGTTTGGAGTAAGGGGGATTTAAAAATGGTGGCGCCAGGGAACATGCAAATGAAGCCCGGGATATTTAAATCTCGGGCTTCATTTGCAACTCCGCTTGCCCTCATTACCCTACCGAGCTCGAACTAACGAGCTAGTGCAGATGTACCGTTAGATTATCTCTGTCTTCTGCTGTTGATTCCCCCATTGCCTGACTCAGGATAGGAACACAGATGGAATTAACTTCCAATCCCAGGGGGAGAAACAGCAAGACTTGTGTTCACTGCAAATGATGGCAAAGACCTGAAAGCCTGCAGGTTAGCCAGAAAAACCTCTCCAGCTTCTATTTTACCTCATCCAGCATGGCACCTCCACACTCCTTCAGGATGATCTTCATCCACAGACCGGCTGCTGTGGCACAGGAGGGGCTAGCAGACCGCATACCATCCAGTATGGCCTCAATAAAATCTGTGGCTTGTTCAGAGGGAAAGTACTTACTAACCACCTGTGGACAGATCAAAAACAGGAAAGATTGCAATGATAGTCGGCTCCAGTACTTTTAAGAAAGGAGGCCTAAGAGCTGTATTGGAAAATAATGTATTCATCAGCAAATTGCTAATTGGGCTCCTATCTGGCAAGGCAGTTGCAATTAAAATTTTCTCTGTAATCTTTCTAGCTACCACATCTCTATTCTACACTAATAATATCAGGTTAGATCTTAGGTTGTACAGTTAGCACAACATTGTATGGGACAAACAGGATGTAAATTTCCAGTTTATATTCTATTATGTACATGACATCTTTTCACAAAATATAAAAATATGCAAAGAGATGCATGCACACAAATATAGGTTCAGGTAAACACACAAGGTGCCAAGACTGGTTTCTCAGCTTGATGTCCCGCTCACATATTTTCCCCCTGGATGGATGGATGGATGGATGGATGGATGTGCGCGCGCACATGCATGGGCATGTTCATGCAACTGTCTGGAATCTGTTTGTTTTTTACATGGCATTCATAGCATATACCTATGAAAAGCATGTTACTGATTACCCATGAATGCCTCACTCCCATAGCTCGCTCCAAGTGTGGAAAGACATCACAAAAGCATCAAACAATCATAGAATCATAGAATACTAGGACTGGAAGGGACCTTGAGAGTTCATCGAGTCCAATCCCCTGCCCTCATGGCAGGATCAAATACTGTCTAGACCATCCCTGATAGACATTTATCTAACCTACTCTTAAATATCTCCAGAAATGGAGATTCCACAACCTCCCTGGGCAATTTATTCCAGTGTTTGACTACCCTGACAATTAGGAACTTTTTCCTAATGTCCAACCTAAATCTCCCTTGCTGCAGTTTAAGCCCATTGCTTCTTGTTCTATCCCCATAGGCCAAGATGAACAAGTTTTCTCCCTCCTCCTTATGGCACCCTTTTAGATATCTGAAAACTGCTATCATGTTCCCCCTCGATCTTCTCTTTTCTAAACTAAACAAACCTAATTCCTTCAGCCTTCCCTCATAGGTCATGTTCTCTAGACCTTTCATCATTCTCGTTGCTCTTCTCTGGACCCTCTCCAATTTCTCCACATCTTTCTTGAAATGCGGTGCTCAGAACTGAACACAATACTCCAATTGAGGCCTAACCAGCGCAGAGTAGAGCGGAAGAATGACTTCTCGTGTCTTGCTCACAACACCCGTTAATGCATCTCAGAATTATGTTTGCTTTCTTTGCAACGGCATCACACTGCTGACTCATATTCAACTTGTGGTCCACTATAACCCCTAAATCCCTTTCTGCCGTACTCCTTCCCAGACAGTCGCTTCCCATTCTGTATGTATGAAACTGATTGTTCCTTCCTAAGTGGAGAACTTGGCATTTGTCTTAAACTTCATCCTATTTACCTCAGACCATTTCTCCAATTTGTCCAAGTCATTTTGAATTAGTGACCCTATCCTGCAGATTAGTCGCAACCCCTCCCAGCTTGGTATCATCTGCAAACTTAATAAGCGTACTTTCTATATCAATATCTAAATCGTTGATGAAGATATTGAACAAAGCCGGTTCCAAAACAGACCCCTGTGGAACCCCACTTGTTATGCCTTTCCAGCAGGATTGTGAACCATTAATAACTACTCTCTGAGTATGGTTATCCAGCCAGTTATGCACCCACCTTATAGTAGCCCCATCTAAGTTGTATTTACCTGGTTTATTGATAAGAATATCATGCGAGACTGTATCAAATGCCTTACTAAAGTCTAGGTATACCACATCCACCCCTTCTCCCTTATCCACAAGACTCGTTAGCCTATCAAAGAAAACTATCAGATTGGTTTGACATGATTTGTTCTTTACAAATCCAGGCTGGCTGTTCCCTATCACCTTGCCACTTTCCAAGTGTTTACAGACGATTTCCTTAATTACTTGCTCCATTATCTTCCCAGGCACAGAAGTTAAACTAACTGGTCTGTAGTTTCCTGGGTTGTTCTTATTTCCCTTTTTATAGATGGGCACTAGATTTGCCCTTTTCCAGTCCTCTGGACAAGGGGAAATGAATGGTGCACAGCCACTAGGACAGTCACCTAGTGTTTGTTACCTTAGCCATTTTGGAAGATGCTTGAAACAGAGCCTCAGGGTCTGGAGTTGTTAGTGCCTCACGGAGACAACTCAGCTCCTCCTCTGCTGACCCCAGGTTAGTGCACTGACCTAGGATAGAGAAAAGGAGAAAAAGTATGGCAACATTTAATAAAACTGAACCTCTGATCCAGAGATAATCATACAGGAGGATCTATGGGGTATGTTATTACCAGCTGTGTGTGAAATTTTGGCCCCACTAAAGCCAATGACGAAATTCTTGTTGACTTTAACGGAGTCAGAATTTTACCGTCAGGCTATGTCTAGACTACATCCCTTTTTCGGAAAAGGGATGTAAATTAGACGTATCGCAATTGCTAATGAAGCGGGGATTTAAATCTCCCCTGCTTCATTAGCATAAAAATGGCTGCAGCTTTTTTCGGCACGGAGCTTTGCCGGAGAAAAGCGCCAGTCTAGATGCTGATCTTGCGGAAAATTAAGCCTTTTCCGAAAGATCCCTTATCCCTCCGAAAAAGGGATGTAGTCTAGACGTAGCCCCTATGTCTGAAAGTTAACGGTAATGGCATGTGATTCATTGTGATTCATACAGGATTAAACAGGCACTGTATTCTGTGTGGAGCATCTTTCTCTGTATATCTGGTTTCAGTAGCCACTCTGCTCTCAGTATTTCAATCTAATCTCATAGTCAAGCACAACTCATGTAGATTGATCTGAGGTTCTGATTTGGAGGAGAATCCCTCCACTGAACTCTCATTGTAAAAGAGATGGGGCTGACCAAAAGCTTAGGTAGGAAACCCAGGCTCTTCGCTCACTTCTAAATCATGAACTGTCTCTTTAAGGGAAAGCTGTCCTGCTCTGTCATCTCCCTCTCCCCACCCCACTCTGCAGAGCGGGGGCATATGGGCATATGGCGGGGGAGAGAGTGTGTGTGAGACAATGTGTGTGTGTGTGTGTGTGTGTGAGAGAGAGAGAGAGAGAGAGAGAGAGAGAGAGAGAGGGACATGCTGGCTGCCAGAGAAATCTTAGAAACAGTGCCTCTTTAGATAGGCACTCCGTTACTCACCATACTTCAGACTGGAGCAGCACTATTGTATGTGTCCCTCTCCCCAAACTCTGCTCTGCAGAGATGATGACAGGGGCAAAAGGGTCACCCTGATTTCTGCATGTCTCCCTGCTCACCTCCCCTCCACACACCACTAGCAGCAGATAGGATGGAGCAAGGTCGGAGAGGGGCAGCTGAACACATGCTGCTGGCATGCTTGCTAATCAGCTGAGCGCTCCAGACAGAAATTCTGGGGAGAAGGGCAGATCTGGCCTGTGTGCTATATTTTGTCCACCCTCTAATATTTGCAGATTATTTATTATTTGTGCAGTTCTCTTCCAGCAATGTACTTACAAGGCCCCAATCGTTCTGTTATATAAGTGTCGCTAACAAGACAGAAAGAATTACAGATGGAAAAAATGGTCATTACAACAATGAAAGAAAGTGAAGAGTTACTTACACCTGCTCATGGTCTCCTCACCTTGTATATTGAGAAGACAGTTGATACAGTCAACCACCCACTGACGCGATGTCGTAAGTGAAGCACAGGTATATGGTGCTAACAGCCCAATCAGCGATCCAAACTGATCAAAAGTTTCCTGAGGCTAATTTTAAAAGAATGAAGAATGAAAGTTCTCCGGCTATACTGGACATTATTTGCCTTCCTTATTGTGAACTCCATTACTGTACCTGGGTACGGCACATTGGAAAACATAATCCTTGTTGTACATGCAAATTGATGGGGTCTAAATTAGCTGTAGCACTCAAGAAAAATCTCAGAGTCATTGTGGATAGTCCTCTAAAAACATCTGTTCAACATGCAGCTGCAGTTAAAAATGCTAATGGTATGTTAGGAACCACTAGGAAAAGGGATGAATAATAATATGATAAATATCATCATGCCACTGTTTCAAATCCATGGTACACCCACACCTTGAATATTGCAAGCAATTGTAGTCCTCCAACTTAAATAAAGTTAGGTTATAATTGGAAAAAGTTCAGAGAAAAGCAACAAAAATGATATGGGATATGGGACAAGTCATACAAGGAGAAGTTAAAAGGACTGGGACCATTCATCTTAGAAAAGAGATGCTTACAGGGGGGTTTGATAGAGCCATATAAGATGATCAGAGATGCATGATATGGGTGTCCCTATATCTCTGACTGCCTGGGGCTGGGACTGGACAACAGGGGAGAGATCACTCAACAATTGCCTTGTTCTGTTTGTTCCCTCTGATGCATATAACACCCACCACTGTCAGAAGACAGGCTACATGAACCATTTGTCTGGGGGATCCAGAATGGCCATTCATGTTTTATGTTCTTATCCGATTAAATAGAAATAGAAATTCAACTTTAACAGCGATAGAAATGTAGCTGTGTTAGTCTGGAGTAGCTGAAGCAAATGCAGGACAATGTAGCACTTTAAAGACTAACAAGATTTATTTATTTATTGATTTATTTTTTAAGATGGTTTAGTAGATGATGAGCTTTGGTGGGCCAGACCCACGTCCTCAGATCAGGAAGTGGGTCTGGCCCACGAAAGCTCATCATCTAATAAACCATCTTGTTAGTCTTTAAAGTGCTACATTGTCCTGCATTTTGCTTCAACTTTAACAGCCTGAGAGTATAGGAATGCATCTATGACACTGACACAGCCAACCTATGTGTGACCACAATAACTTAACAAGCGGCACTGCAATTGTATCAAGACAAGTCACTTCTATGTTATTTCAAAGGGTGTGTCTAGACTACTGAGTTTTGTCGACAAAAGTGGACTTTTGTCGACAAAACTATACCTGCGTCTACACTACCGCTGAGTTCTGTCAACATAACGTCGACAGAAGTCAGCAGTTTTGTCGATGCTGGTAAACCTCATTTTACGAGGCATAACACCTTCTGTCGACAGAGTTCTGTCGACAGAAGGTGTTATTGCATGTAGGGTTGTGTCTAGACTACAGGGTTTTGTCGACAAAGCAGCTTGTTTAGTCGACAGAACTGAATGTGTCTAGACGCTCTTTGTCGACAGAAGTTTTGTCGACAGATACTGTCGACAAAACTTCTGTCGACAAAACCCTGTAGTCTAGACGTACCCTTTAAAGAAAAGTCCTAGACTAGCGATCACCAACATTATGCATTTTGGTAATAGATATGAAAGGTAGATGTTATGTATTATTGTCTGTATTTATATCTTGCTAGAAGTTTAACATAACCAAATTAGCTTGTAGATTCCAATTCCTTTTCATGTCTTAATTGCCTTAATTATATGCAACTGTCTTCAGTTAACCTTAAGATCAAAGATAGAAGATAGTACAAGAAAATAGTTTGTACATTGCCTTCAGCTTAACTATCTGTGTTGTAATGGAAGACTACGATCGGCTAATTACTTTATGTGAATGACTATCACCCATTTACCAGTGTATGCGTAGGAAATAGAAAATTAACTTCAAAACAAAGTACGACAGGAGATCTGCATGACCTATTCTTTCTCAGGGAGAGATCCTGCTTCGACAATTTCTGTGAGGAGGCTTGCCAACCGGCTAGAATAGCTATAAAAGACAAGTTATGGGACTGATCTTCTCTCTCCAGTCTGCTTAAACTTTGAACAGGGGACGTGTAAGCCATAGGACATAGATCTTCCAAATAATTATTTGGAATAGTCTGGGAAATGCATGGAAAAACTAACAGCCTTTGCATCTAAACTGGCTTTGGATGTTGACCGGTTAGCATGATTCCAGAGAGACTTTTACAAGCCAGCCGTTTATTCCACCATGGTTGTGATCCTGAACTATGAAAAGTGAAAGTCATTTTAACAACTATCTATCACTTAACCATTTGTAACTCTCTTCTTTTTCCTTTTAACAACAAATCTGATATTCCGTTATTAAGGATTGGCTGATATTTAGGGAAGACCTGTGATTCATATTAACCTAAGGATAAGTGTCTAGTCCTTTGTGATTGGTGATTATATTAGACTTAGTTGTCTAGATGGGAACCAAGGTCTGGAATGCCTAAAGGGTACTATTGTTTGGTATTTTGTTAACCAGAGTAGAAGCTCTTTTCTTACTGGTTTGGTGAATCTAATTATAAAATCACTAGTCTGGGGAACTGCCTGCCCTGTTTCTTACAGTCTGGCCTGAGTGCTGTCACAGCACTATTATGGAAACCTTTCTCTTATGGAAGCAGAGGGATCTTACTCACTTTGAGGCCCCAGCTGCAGGCCTAGTAGAATTTCTCATGCATTCACGTTGAATGTCAGATTTGATAGAAGTTGGGAAGTCAGCTCAAGGAAGAGTAGAACTATACTCACTGTGCTATTAACTATCTCCTGATAGGCAGTTAGCAGCCAGACACTGGCCTGCAAGGCCCTTTCTCTCTCCCACTCCTGCCCTGAACTGAGCCAGGTCTCTAGTAGCTGTTGGCAAAGCAGGAGAATGGACAAAGTTAGTACCAGAAAATCCCTCCCAAACGTTTCTTTTAAATAGGTTTGATTGTCACTAAAATCCCTCTCCAAAGCATTTAACTTCCATATAGCAAAAGATTTATATGTCTCCAAAAAGAGACCCTTGTATATACAAGTCCCAGGGACCAGATTCACCTCTGGTGTACGTAACTCCATCAAAGCCAAAGGAGTTACATGAGAGATGAGTCTGGCTCTGTGTATGTGAGGGCTTCTGTAGACTGTCTGATGGCAGCTGTCTAGCACATTGCATGCAGTTTGGGGTCCGGTGCTGTGTTCTCTTTCCTGGACAGCTTCTCCCATGCTGAGTGGCAAATGACAGAGAGGAGCATTTCTTTTTATTTAGAGCAGAGAAGTCTCCCCAGCCCAGCTCCTTTTATAACTTTATTTTCATACCAACGTTGCACCTAACTCCCCTCCCCTCAGCTCTTCAAACTATTCTGTTTATGTCTGAAGAGCAGGAAGTCTTTGGTGAATGAGTTTCCATACACAGAGCTTAACTCAATACTAATTCATTCCTTTTACGAGAGGTGATCAGTTCTCACTGGTCCTCTTGAATTTGGTTACTGCGCTGATGATTTTCTTTCCTGTCCATGTAGTGTTAACTATACTGGAAAAACTAGATCTCAGTCCACCACTGGCATAAAATGTCCCCTGCTATGAGATAGATACATAGCATTTACTAGCTAGTGGGAAAACACTGGCTGTAGAATCGGTGTCTATTTCTTACAAAGCCTTTCTGAATATTGACCTAGGAGAGCTTTTCCATTGCATTAGGAGGGCACAAATCATAAAATCATGGATTAAGGATGGAAGGGACCTCAGGAGGTCATATAGTCCAACCCCCTGCTCAAAGCAGGGCCAGCCCCAACTAAATTATTCCAGCCATGGCTTTGCCAAGCCTGGCATTAAAAACCTCGAATGATGGAGATTCTTAAGGGAAGAGAATAACAGAAACACCTAACTGGTGGGTCAGAACCCAGGCTTAGGAAAACCCCAGCACAAGGGGACACAAAGAAGATGGAGAGAGGCTGTTCTCAGTAGTGACAGATGACAGAACAAGAAGCAGTGGTCTCAAGTTGTGTGTGTGGGGGGGGTGGATCTTAGGAAAAACGATTTCACGAGGAGGGTGGTGAAGCACTGGAATGGGTTACTGAGGGAGGTGGTGAGATCTCCATCCCTAGAGGTTTTTCAGTCCCAGCTTGACAAAGCCCTGGCTGAGATGATTTAGTTGGAATTGGTTCTGCTTTTAGCAGGGGGTTGGACTCGATGACTTCCTGAATTCTCTTCAAGCCCTATCGTTCTATGATTCTATAAAAGAGTTCCCTGAACTCTTTTCAAAAAATTTTTCAAAAAAGAACATTTCTTCTTTTTATCTCTGAGGAGAGCCACTCAGACTCTGCCCAGTGGAAATAAATATGCAGAACCTAGAGGGAGCCATTCTGTTTGTTCTGATGCCCCAAGCAGCTTGATCATTCTGTGCATAGTGAATGTGAGTCTATCTATAGGCTAAATTCTGTTCTTCCTTACACCAAACTAAATATTGATCAGCTCTACTGATTTCAGTTTAAATAAGAGCAAATGTGGCCTGATGAGAAAGAGTTGCCTCCTACTTTCTTTGAGATGGGTAGGATGAAAAAGAGGCAGTTGGTGAGTACTGCCATAAGCTCCCACTTGGTAGCTAAAGGGCCAGGCAGAGCTAAGATCCTCAACAACTTACTGTAAAGTTAATGTATATCATGGATCCCATCATGGAACTCTGTGTCTGGAGTCCATGACTCTGCCCATAGCTGGAAATACCCATTGAAAAGATTTTGAACTAGTACACATAGAACAGAGAATGACGTGTGCAGCAAACTTTTCCAGGTTCTAGACATCTTGATGTAGGCTGCATAACTTCAGTGTTTTGCTAATAGTTTATGTATGCTTCAGCAGCCACAGGATTGGGCACCATTGTGTTCTTTGGAGAGTCTATTTATAAAAAAGATGTGCTTCCTTATACAAGAGCATTTCACTGAAAGATTGTGTTGTCAGAATTTTCACTGACTTGCCCGAGGTCTAAGTAATGTAGGTCGCACTGTCAGATATAAATATCCAGAATCAGATTCTGGTCTCTGTTACACTTGTGTAAATCCAAAATAATGCCACTGAAGTCAGGCGCATTACCCTGGCTTTACACGAATATCACTGATCAGATTCTAGCTCTAATCCTTCAGTCCAGCTGCATCCTTGAGCATCCAAAGCTCCCACTGAAGTCAAGGGGAACAATCAGCATGCCAGAATGGCAGAACTGAGTCCTAAGTGTTAAGAACTCTCCTTACCAGATTTCTGGTGGACACATCGAACTCTCCGAATACATAGGCGACCATATCCCCTGCTGCACAATTCTCCACACTTCCTGAACTGAGCAGCTTCAGGACAAAATGGAGAGCTGCCATCCTCACCTGCAAGGGTAGAGATTATGCACGAGTTATTATTATCTCTTCTGCATGCAATATGAGACAGGATATGAGAGTCCTTTTGCTTTTTCTTTTATCTCTTTGGAATAGTGGCTGAAGTACAAATGATTAACACATCTGTTATGTAAATTCCTTGCAACACTGGCTACAGAAGTACCATGCAAATGCCAGTTTTCACTTTCAGGTGACACTGTAATTAGGAAAAAGGCAGCATTTTCTCCTATAAATGGAAACAAACTTGTTTGTCTTAGTGTCTGGCTGAACAAGAAGTAGGTCTGAATGGACTTGTAGACTCTAAAGTTTTACATTCTTTCATTACAGTTAACAAAAAATATCTACATTTGTAAGTTGCATTTTCACGCTAAAGAGATTGCTCTACATCACTTCTATGAGATGAATTGAAAAATATTATTTCTTTTGTCATTTTTACAATGCAAATGTTTGTTATAAAAATAATATAAAGTGCATAGTACACACTTGTCATTGTGTTGTAATTGAAATCAATATATTTGAAAATGTAAAAAACCACAAAAATATTTAATAAATTTCAATTTTTAATCGCATTAATTGTTAGTTAACTGTGATTAATTGAAACCCTATTAATAATCTCAGCCTAAAAATGTGTCTCGTTGCCAGACTCTCCACTGAGTGAAATACTTCCCAGATATTAACAGCAATACCACTATTCCACACACAATCTTACCTTAGCACTCTGATCACTGAGAGCAGATTTCACTGCCTTCACAATCAGAAACTTTCTAACTCTTGTCTCAGGCACTGAAAGATAAGGAGAAGTGTGCAATATAGTATATCTTTGTTCCAAACACTCATGCTCCACATTAGAATGTGTCCTGTGCCCTATTTAAGAGTACTACCAAGCTTCACTCATATACAGAATCAGCGGGGAAAATATAGGACCAGACTCTGATCTCAGTTACACCAGTCTAAGTCTGAAGTATTTCCACTTCTGTAAATAGCACCATCATACTATCCTGATGGAAATATTGTAAGAGAGTTAGACAAATGGAGGTCAGTGAAGTTAGTCTGTGTTTACCACCAGTATAGCAGAATTCGGAATCTATTCTAGAGTGTCTAATACTTATTCAGTCAGGAGTACTATTTTGTTTTTATCTCATTATTATTAACATGCATCCGCCACAAGATTACATTTGTATTTGTACCTTGAAAATATTTTAGGCTACATTCAGCACTTAATTAACCCTGTTGATTTCTGTGTGACCACATGGGAGTAACTTAGAGCAGCACTGGGTCCCTTTAGTGAATTTCCAACCCTCTGGTGAGCATGCATCTAAAAGGGTGTCGCAAGGAGAAGGGAGAAAAATTGTTCTCTTTGGCCTCTGATGATAGGACAAGAAACAATGGGCTTAAATTGCAGCAAGGGAGGTTTAGGTTGGACATTAGGAAAAACGTCCCAACTGTTAGGTTGGTTAAACACTGTGAAAAATTGCCCAGGGAAGTTGTGGAATCTCCACCACTGGAGATATTTAAGAGCAGATTGGATAGACACCTATCAGGGATGATCTAGACAGTGCTTGGTCCTGCCATGAGGGCAGGGGACTGGACTTGATGACCTCTCAAGGTCCCTTCCAGTTCTAATAATCTATGACTATATGACTCTATGTGTTGCAGCAGGGGCAGATGACCGTTTTGCGGGGCCCCGGGCAGCATAATTCCACGGGGCCCCCCTTTGCCACGGCGCATGCACAGTGACGCCATGCTCATGCGCGGTGGCACCACGGCGCGTGCGCGGGGCTTTTTGAAGCGCGGGACCCGGGGCGGCCACCCCGCTCGCCCTGCCCTATATCCGCCCCTGTGTTACAGATCCTCTGTGCCCCATTTGCAGAGATGATGAGTATGTTATAGCCCTACCATGCCTGCAAAGCCTTGGTTCTTTAGATCAACCTATAGCAGCTCATGCTTTTAGCTCTGGATGTCCCCAACTCAACCCCCAGCACGATGGCGATGATCGCAGCAGTCACAGTTACTCCTGTGTTACTTACAGTCAGCACCAATAATAGCTGTGAGCAGATTCAGGGTTGCCACACGAACAGTCTCATTCTCAATCTTCAGCTGCGAGTGCAGAAATGCTATGAGGTCATCAGGAGAAGAACGGGCTGCAAAGGAAGAAATCACATCCTCACTAACAACTGAAAGCTCATTCTTACCACACCTACAAAAGAAGGAAGTTACAAGGAAACTACTGTGTAATTTGGAGTCTCTTCCCCTACCTAGCAGTAGGATACAATAGCACAGCTCCATTTGATTTTCCATGATGAGCTGCTGAGTTGGAGAACAGATCTGTGGGAAGAAGAGAAGTGATCAAAGGAAAACTAATCAGAACAAGCAACTGAAAAGAAGATGCTCAATTAATTTCTAAGCACTCACTTCCTACCTTTCCAAATAGAGCTCTGAAGCCAAAAGAAATGGTACTGACTGCACAACAAGAATCAGAAACAATGACCGAGACACTGGATAACAGAAGTTCATGCTTTCAAAGTGTTTTTAGCAGCAGAGCTAATTGAATCAAGACTTGACCCTTGGTAACTGGTTCAAATGGTTAATTATTCCACCATAAAAATGTAGGCCTTATTTGCAGTCTGAATTTGTCCAGCTTCATTTTCTAGTTATTGGCTCACGTTATGCCTTTCTCTGCTAGATTATTACATATGTTTCCCCACATAGATATTATAGACTGCAATTAAGTCACCCTGTCACAGGATAGGTCCTCCCCATTTGGATGGGATCAGTTTTTACTATATAACTCTAACTCCCTCTAATAACTGGCTTATGCTAAAATTGCTTTACAAACTGAGCTGGATTTTAGCTAATAAAATGAGACCACTATCTGCTTATTCTTAAGCCAGCAGAAACCAATAAGGCATGAGAAGGTCTCCGGGCTCTTCACTAGCATTCAAAAGATGTTTATTCTTAATATGCTTCAGATCTGCTGTGCTTAAGCTCAAGTGATACAAGAACAAGTTCCCCTCACCCGGTCGTGCAGAGCACTGCAGATGGCTTGAAATTTCCCTTCAGGTAGAAGGATCTTATATTCACCAGCGACTTCCAAGAGCTGCCTCAGACTCTACAACAGAGGGTGAAAGTTAGAAGGTGGGCATACAAAGGAGCAATATGCAATGACTGAAGCAGGTTCATGGAATTCATAGATTCCAAGGCCAAAAGGGATGATTGTCATCAACTAGTCAGGCCTTCTGTATGACACAGGCCTTAGAAATTGCCAAAATAATTCCTAAAGCAGAACTTTCAGACAAAAATCCAATCTTGATTTTAAAATGATCACCTTGACTCTTGGTAAATGGTTTGAATGGCTAATATCCCACCACTGAAAAGGTAGACCTTATTTCCCATCTGAATGTCTCCTGTTTCAGTTTGTAGCCACTGGATCATGTCATGCCTTTCTCTGCTAGGTCATTACATATATTTCCCCATGCAGATATTATAGACTGTAAGTAAGTCACCTGTCACAGGGTAGGTCCACCCTGTTTGGATGGTATCAGGTTGTGGAGGAGTTAAAGAACTAAGGCAGCCCAAGTGACCTAGTCTCCCCAACCACCATAGCAGGCCTGGTTCTTAGAGCAGCATTGCCTAATAGTCAGGGTCAGTGCAGCAGCCCTTTAATGAGGCTCTTCAGCTCAACGACCCAAGCCCTTCTAGGTACGACCGTGCAACCTAGTGCTCAACCACCCTTTGGGGCAAACCAGTGTTGCCTAGTGGCCAGCCCTTCTCCACCAGGCTCTACCTACTCCACAGGGTCCCAGCCCAGGGCCTTGTCTTGCAGCTCAATGGGGTTTCTTCCAAAACATGCAGAGTCAAAGACTAATACCTCAACTCAATAATGCTTAGTTCACATAGATTACTTCCCACCATTCTTCTGAAGCAGGTCATCTCAGTAACTCCGTGGTCTCTCCTCCATCTGTGGCATTGGATGGTTGTGGGGGGGGGGGGGGTCAACTGGAACCACAGGCTGGCTGGTTTCTGCATCCTAGGGCACTGGCAGTCCCTCCACAAAAGCCTGCAAAGCACCTCTGCTCCCTTCAGCTGTCAGCCTAGACAGAACTGAGCTGCTCCCTTTTATATCCTGGTTCCAGTTGGAGCATTCCCAGCAAGTATGAAGGGGCATAACCCACAGATCATGATTAGCCCCCGCTGAACCATGCATGGGGGGTATCCTCTGTCACAAACACTCCCCCTTAAGAGGGTGTCCATTGGTGGACCTTCCTCTTCATCGTCTCCTTCCACTTGGGAGAAGTCTGTGTTTGCATGAGCCTTCCCTGGCCCAGCGTAACATACAGAAGTCATAGGGTTGGAGCGGGAAGTACTACCTCATGATTCAGGCACTGGTGTCCTTCATGTTATTAATCCATCTGAGGGGTGCATGGTTGGTGACCAGTTGAAAGGGCTTCCCCAGTACAGAATATCCCAGGGTATGTCTACACTACAGCGCTAATTCGAACTAACTTAGTTCGAATTAGTTAATTCGAACTAAGCTAATTCAACTAATGCATCCAGACTAAAAAAAACTAGTTCGAATTAGCGTTTTGCTAATTCGAACTAGCATGTCCACATTAAGTGGACCCTGAACCGGGGTTAAGGATGGCGGGAAGCAGTGCCGGCAGGGCATCAGATGAGGACTTAGAGCGTGGAGCTGCTGCCTCAGGCTAGCCGAGGGCTGTGCTTAAAGGGACCCGACCCCCACCCCGGACAGACAGTTCTCAGGGGTGCCCCTCTTGCAAAGCAGTCCTGGCTTGGAGTGCTCTGAGTGCCCACACTGGGCACATCACAGCACTCGGCCATCAGCCTGGCTTACTTGCCGCAGGCTGCCATCTGGGGAGAGGGAGCAATTGGGGGGCTGCAGGAGAGCTTCCACCCCCAGAAGCCCGCAGAGCCAGCCCAGTCCTCCCCATCGGGGGCTCGTACCCCATTCCTCCCTCACCTCCTTCCACTTACCCTTCCCTAGCCCCCCTTCCTGATGTACAAAATAAAGAAAACGTGTGGTCAAAAACAGAATCTCTCTTTATTGAACAAAACTCAGGGAGACTGGGAAAAGGAGGTGGGAGAGGGGAAGAGAGAGGGTGGGAGAGGGGAGGGCAACTACAATGATCAGAGGTTTGGAACAGGTCCCATATAAAGAGAGGCTAAAGAGACTGGGACTTCTCAGCTTAGAAAAGAGGACACTAAGGGGGGATAGGATAGAAGTCCATAAAAGCATGAGTGGGGTGGAGAGGATGCATTAAGAAAAGTTCTCCATTAGTCCCCATAATAGAAGGACTAGAGGACACCAAAGGAAAAGAATGGGTAGCAGGCTTCAAACTACTAACAGAAAGTTGCTCTTCACAAAGCAAAGATTCAACCTGTGGAACTCCTTGCTGCAGGAGGTTGTGACGGCTAGAACTTAGAACAGAGTTTAAAGAGAAGTGAGATAAAGTGATGGAGGTTGGGTCCATGGAGTGCTATTAGCCAGGGGGTAGGAGTGGTGTCCCTGCCCAAAGTTTGTGGAAGGCTGGAGAGGGATGGCACGAGACAAATGGCTTGATCACTGTCTTCGGTCCATCCCCTCCAGGGTCTCTAGGGTTGGCCACTGTCGGCAGACAGGCTACTGGGCTAGATGGACCTTTGGTATGACCCAATACGCCCATTGTAAGCTCAGGGCTCAGGGTTGGGGGTCTCAGTGGACCACCTTCATTTTCATGCACACCTGCTCCTAGGTGGCCAGGCTGGCAGCTCTCCTGCCCTAGACGGCCACTTTCCTGTGCCTAGTGCGGATGTCGTGGACGAGGTCCATGATGTCCGCACTAAACCAGGCGGGTGCGGTCCTGGGCAGGCTCCCGAGAGCCGCCAGCCTGGTCCCGGGAAGAGGGGGATGGCTGGGTGGCAGCGGGAGGCTGGCTCGAGCCGTGCCAGGTGCAGGGTCTGCTAGCTGGGTGCTGGCCAGCCTGTGCCCCTTTAAGAGGTCCGGGGCCGGAAGGGGGGCAGACTAGTTTCCCTGGTGTTGGCCAGAGTGGCCACCAGGGAAAGCTGGGGAGGGCTAGCCTCCCACTAGTTTGAATTAAGGGGCTACACACCCCTTAATTCGAACTAGTAAGTTCAAACTAGGCTTAGTCCTCGTTCAATGAGGTTTACCTAGTTCGAACTAAGCACACCGCTAGTTCGAATTAAGTTCGAACTAGCGGAGCGCTAGTGTAGTGCCTATCAAAGTTAATTCGAACTAACATCCGTTAGTTCGAATTAACTTTGTAGTGTAGACATACCCCCAGGGTGTAGATCACCCACTTGATGGCCAGGGCCTCCCTTGCTATAGTAGGGCGGCAGGTCTCTCAGGAGAACAGCTTGCAGCTGAGATAAAGGATCTGGTGCTCCTTCCCACCTATTTCTTGAGATAGTACCACTCCTGGTCCTACCTCCGAGACCTCCATTTGAAGGATAGAAGGCTTTGTGAAGTTGGATGGGATAGGACCAGCTCTTGGTTCAGCTGTTTTCACAGGGCCTGGAAGGCTTCCTCACAGTCTTCTGATTACTGGACTTTCTGTGATTGGGTGTTCTTCATCAGGTCCAATAATAGGGTGCCCAGTGTGATGAAGTTGAGTAGTAAGCAGCCACTGTGTCTGAAGTATTGTGGCACCTGTTTCTTTGTCATGGAGGTGGGGCAGTCACACAAGCCTTAGACCTTATTTATCAAGGAGCTATAGTTTTCCCCTTCCTACTGTGTTCACTAAGATGGCACTTGGCTGGATTCACAGTGAGTCCTGCATCTATTGGGGCTTACAATACCTTGCTAAGATGTCAGAGGTGTTTCCCCCAGCTGGTGCTGTGGATGACAATATTCTTAATGCACACGGCTGTATATTGCATATAAGTTTGCAATATTTGGTTCGTGAGCTGCTGAAAAGTGGCTGAGGCTCTGTGCAGCCCAAATGGCATCCTGCTGAATTGCTATAAGCCAAGCAGGGTGTGGAAGGCACTCTTCTCACAGGAAGCCGGTATCAGGGGTATCTACCAATATCTGTTGGTCAGTTCTAGTGTGGAAATGAACTTTGCATTTCCCACTGTATTCCTCCTTGAGATTTCCCCATGTATGCATCCCAGTATCACTTCAGCTTTTTTGGCCACAGCATCGCATTTGTAGCTCATGTTCAGCTGAGTATTCACCAAGTTTCCCAAAATATTTTTCAGAGTTACTGTTTCTCAGGAAGCATCCCTCAACATGTATGTATCACCTACATTGTTTTGTTCCTAGATGCATCTATTTACATTCAGCCATATTTAAATGCACATTTATTGTTAGCACCCAGTTTACCAAATGATCTATATCACTCTGAATCAGTGAGTTGTCCTTTCCATTATTTACCACTCCCCAATTTTTATTTCATCTGCCAATTTTATCAATGATGATTTTATGTTCTCTTCCAGGCTATTGATAATGAGATGACAGTCTAACTCCTTCCTGTACCTACACACTTTTCTTCTTTGCTGCTTGAAGCTTCCAGGATAGCTCTGATGAAATCTACATATTTTACTACATTTAGGCTCTTGTGTAGTCCTCTGATACTTTTAGTCAAGTCCATGAGACATTGATTCCCTCAAAGTCATGGGCATTCCAATCCCAAAAGCAACCACATATTCTGGACCAGAAAGCCAACATAGATTGGGAGTAAACCATGGAGGAAGTGGGGAGGGGGGAAGGGCAGCAGGGTTGTGGCCCTGGATTTGCTGCTTGGCTTGTACTGAGCCAGCTCACAGAGACTGAACATGCTCAATCATACTACTGAAGCCAACTGCCCTCACTCCATCCTCTCACTATCAGCAGACAAGAGTTACCTTGGTCATGTGATACTGAGGGTAGATGAAATAAGAGAGACAAGGTGGGTGAAATAATATCTTTAATTATATTATCTCACCCACCTTGTCTCTCTAATATCCTTGAACCAACACAGCTACAACAGCCCTGTACACAACGGTAGATGAAATAGACAGTGATTTTATATCTATCTAGTTATAGAATCTAAAGCAATGCACTTCAGGCCTTCTTAGTATTAATTTTCAGCTACTGGCAGTTTACTTAATACTGCCCAGAGACAACACACAGCAGCCCCTGCTCTGAGGAGTTTATTTATAATCTAAAAGAGAGACACAGAGTTGATAGGATGTACCAGTAAATCACAAGGAGGGAGTATCTTATGTGGGGGGGGGGGGGGGGAAGGAACAGGTGTTTTGTTTCTTACCTCCTTATCATCTCCAGAAACAGAAGATACTTTTCATGAGAGGCTTTTACCTACAAAACTTGTCACCTGGGTCACCATGTCTATAAAATCAAGACTTGTGTGTTTATCTATTATCTAACAAGTCACTATGTAGACCAGGAAACGCCACTGGTAGCAGCTAGTGCAGTTCACCTATGCGCACACATTGATAGTTATTTTAATAAGTATCTCACCTTGGTGACATGAAAAACATTAACATCCTCTTTATATTGCTCAAGAAGCCATGGGATCTGTTCGAACACCTTATCTTGATGCTCTTCTTTATGCAGGAGGAGGCTCATCATAGTACCAAGGGCTTTGATAATGGCCTGCTTGAGCTACATAGAGACACAGAATTTATGTTCCTACAAATTCATTCAATATCATGCAATGGGCCCATCTTTTCTACTGCTGACGAGTGCAATTTCCCTTTTCCACTGTTGAAACAGCCCTATCTCAATATTTCCTGGTAAAGAGTTAAGACTCATGCATGGCTTCGTCTACACTGGCATGATTTTCCGAAAATGCTTTTAACGGAAAAGTTTTCCATTAAAAGCATTTTCGGAAAAGCACATCTAGATTGGCAGGATGCTTTTCCGCAAAAGCACTTTTTGCGGAAAAGCGTCCGTGGCCAATCTAGACACGCTTTTCCGCAAAAAAGCCCCAATTGCCATTTTCGCGATCGGGGCTTTTTTGCAGAAAACACTACTGTGCTGTCTACACTGGCCCTTTTGCGCAAAAGTCTTTCGGAAAAGGACTTTTGCCTGAACGGGAGCAGCATAGTATTTCCGGAAAAGCATTGACGATCTTACATGAGATCGTCAGTGCTTTTCCGGAAATTCAAGCAGCCAGTGTAGACAGCTGGCAAGTTTTTCCAGTCTAGACACAGCTATGGTGTTGGTTTCAGAATTATATTCTACTGCACCTCACAACTTTCCCAAGTGGGATATTTCCCCAGATTAGTATGCACACTAAACCAACTCATTCCTGCTGTAACTCTACTGGAACTGAATAGACATCTGCCAGGAATGAATTTAGCCCATTCTCCTATATTCATCTGCATGTCAGGTGACAAAACTGGAATCTATGTACACTATGTACAGACAGAATTTCCATGAGATTGTGACATTATAATCTTTTTTAAATGTTTTACATCATACTCCGTTCTATCCCAAAGAACCTGCCATTGAACTCCATCATCACAAAGAGTGCCATACACAGAGAATTTAACAATACAATTTCTCATAAAGGTTTAGAAAGCCTACAATTCTCACCTCCAAATCTTCACATGTGGTCCATTTGCTTGTCACATGACGATAGAGGGGAAGAATTTCATCACAGAATTGAGATTTACCCATTTTGGGAAATGGCCACTTTTCCCAGTTACTAAAATATACATTTACTGCCCTTGACCATTTTTCCAGAACTGCATGGAAGGAAAAAAGACAGGCAATATGAAAAGGATGCACTAGTAATAAGGATACGTTGTTTTATCAGTGGACACACCCAGGCTTGTAGTTTATTACAATTCCATGCCCAATTCAGGAACAGCTGATGAAATCCAATAACAGTTTTGAATGATTTCTCTTCCCTCCTTTCCGTTTCTTGTTTCTCAAAAGGCTTTCTTCTCTTTTGTCTCTCTCCATCTCTTTTTAATTCCCATCATTTGAAAACATATTTTTTTCTCCCTTGTTACCTCTTAATTAGAGCTGATTGTAAAGGTAGTTGAAATTAAATTAAAAGTGTTTACTCTTGTTTTTTTCAAAATTTCAAATTACAAAGATCATTCACATGTTTCAAAAATCAACAAATTTCAGCCACCTTTTTAGCTGCACAAAAACACTGAACACATCCTGATTAAAACTGTCATTGACATTTTTTCAGTTTAATATTCCATCAACTTGGAAAAAAATATGAAAAATGTAATACAAAAACAAAATATTTTGACCAGCTGTTTTCTGAATGATTCATGTCCTCTGCAGTTATTGCTTATTTAGCCCTAAAACTGTATGATTTCCTGTTGGGTTACAGTTTGTCTGAAAGATGTTCAGTGCCCCTAACTCCTCTTAGCTATACTGAGATTTGACAGCATTTTGCCCTAAAATTAGATGCACCCGCTGCCCTTGAAAGGAAAATTAAGGCTCAATCCTATGTTCTATGAAGCTAATGGCAAAATTCCCATTTATCTCAAAGGTGCAGGATTAATCCCTTAGGCCTGATCTACACTAAAGGGGAAAGTTGACTTAAGGTACGCAACTCCAGCTATGTTAATTATGTAGCTGGAGCTGACGTATCTTAAATCGTGTTTTCAGACTGTCCACACAGTGGAAGGTTGACAGGAGTGTTATTCCTCATGAGAAGCAGGACTACCGGTGCCAACGGGAGCACCCACTCAGTTCGAATTAGTGGGTCTTCACTAGACCTGCTAATTTGGACCCTGGTGATCAACTGCAGCAGCATTGATCTTCTGCATAGTGTAGACGTGGCCTTACTTGAGCATCAACTAAAAAGCAAAGGAAGAGAGAAGTGGAGAAGACCAGAGGACAGAGAAAGAGGGTGAAAGGAGATGATAATTAAGCAACTAAAGAGGAGGAATGGGTGGAGGGGTGGAAAACGGGAAATTTTTAAATGTAATTCAGTCTGTTGCCTGCACATTCTCCCCCAGGAGTTTCCTGGCACATGGGCAGCATCAGCTTTTGTTTATTTTTAAAATAGCCACAAGTCATAAAGGGCCTGAACTTACAAATGCTCAGCACCTCCAGCAAAGTAAGGAGTACTCTCAACTCCACTGAGTGCCACAGGAGCATGAGGACTCAGCCCCTGGTACAATCCACTTCAGAGCCTGTTTGTAAACGATCAGTCACTTAACTCTGTACCAAGGCCCCTAAATATCCATTTTGGACATCTACAATAAGTGCTGGCACTTACCACCACAAAATTGTTGCCTCAGCCTGCTCTCGTCGTCTAACATCCGCATGGAGCTCATGCCGTACAGGGTCATTCCCACAAAAGGAATGCACTTGAGTGCTGAAAAGAAGGACCAGAAGAAAAGGAAGACAGACAATTGACTGTTATCTGCCTTCTTACTATCGCATTTAGAAACACCGCTGGGTCGGATGCTATGGGCTCTTAGGTCATTTTGTGCTGCGTACACAAATGATAAGGCAGAAGTAAAAAATCAGTGGGGGATTTACCCTGAGGAGGAGCATTCTCCACCAATGTGCAGCTGTGCCAGATGCCCAATCCTCTCCCAGAGTAGGAGAGAGAGCACTGGGGAGGGATGAGAAATGGAATGGAGAAGAGCTCCACTAGACCTGATTTTCCTCAATCCTGTCCTTTAAGAACTTCAAATGGGGCATAAGAGCTTGCACCTTGGTGTGGATAGCTCATGGTCTAGCAACTGGAACCAGCCACAGCAGTTCATCTCATGCCCCCCAAATAGCACTCTGTGTAGCTGTACAGAGCGTGAACCTCTGTCCTTAAATGGAAGACAATAACTTTGAAACAAAAGATGGAAGTTGACCTACGATAAGCTGATGATAGGTTGCCCAGCGTAATCAAAGTGAACACGTCAGACAGCTTCAGTGGATTCAGATGACATTGAAGCTCATACATCACCTCACTGAAATAGCAGCGTGCCAGAGCCACTAATGTGTTGCTCGCTGCCACTTTTAGTTCATTTGTTGCTTCCTTAAAAAATACAAAAAGAGAGAGACTGAAGTGATTAAAGCCAACTACACCAGCCAATGCTGCTCAAATGAATCAAGTTCTTATTTCTGTTTTCCACCCAACTTTCTGAGAACAGAATCATGAGTCATAAATAATCATTGAATCGTTTGCCTAAACACTTGTCAGCCTTTCAGTTGTTTGCAAGCTGCTTAGACTATTCGCTATTAGCTATTTGTGGTGGATGATTGGCTATCATAGTGACATGATATTTTTCCCTCAGAGGAGGTGGGCAGCTTCAAGATATTCAGAGAATTTTCCTGAATAAACTATACCCTAAATCCAAATACTGCTTCTTTTGGAAACAGCTCCGATTCTGTTTAAAGGTTTCATCCTGCTGCTTAACACCATAGTATCAGAGCACCTTCCACACAAAATCAGTATCAATAATGAAATCCCTAGGAGACTTCACAAAATACTTGCTTGTTAAGAAACGGTAGGCCTCTCTGCATCTGATATATGTCACAATATCCTGACCTTACAAAGCACTTAAGCACATGTGTAACTTGAACAAGATGAAACTAGTCACATGCTGCATAGGACCTGGGATTTCTGGAGGACGGTGTGGGGATCTGTGGGCCCCTAGCAGTCATTAATCCTGGAGTTTCAGTATATAGTTTACAAACAATGTTTTAATTAGTTTAAGCTTTCATTCCTGTCATTAGCATATAGGGAAAACTAACTTACCTGAGTATCAGAGGGGTAGCCGTGTTAGTCTGAATCTGCAAAAGCAGTGAAGTGGGTCTTTGACCACAAAAGCTTATGCTCCAACACTTCCGTTAATCTAACTTACCTGAGTCTCTCTCATGTGCTTTGAGGCAAGTGTTATTATTTTGCTCAGTAGCCTTCTCTTTAGGACCTGGGCATCCTGCTGTAATACTTTCTCCAGGATACAGTAAATGTCTACTCTGTTTTTCTGGGGACAAAACATAAAAGAACAATTGGGGGAAATGTTTCCTTGATGACAATATAGTAATGCTATAAGCTAATATAGTAACGCAATATAGTAACACTTACGCTAATAAGCTTCTGCCCAAAAGAGTTTACAATCTAAACATGAAACAACTAGCCCAGGCTAAAAGAGCAGATCAATAGCCAGGAAAATAATTCAGGTCTTCTGATTCACTATCTGGAGTCCTCTCCACTAGACCACACTGATTCCACAGCCTGCATACTCACTCAAGTAACCCCTAGTCTTCATTTGTATAAAACTTGCTATGCCCTCCACAATCACCCCAGCTAGCAGCATTTCAGAAGAAGCTGAGCAATTTACAAATTTTTAATCAGAATAAGGGCCCTGCACTGCCCCCTTATCTAATTTCGTTTATTATTATTATTATTGTTGTTGTTATTATTATTATTATTGTTATTGTTGTTATTGTTATTATTAGCATCATGCCTTTTTTTATCCACTCCAGACAGAATTTGTAAATACAATTATAAAATACCCAACTCCTGCAGTAAATCTTCTGCAGCTTTTAGGGAAAATTAGCTCAGGAGTTACCTCTACATTGACAGTAGCACACTTGAAGGTCTCTTTTATGGGGTCCATCAAAGTTCAAATTCACAGATGATACTAAATATGGAGGAGTTGAAGGTATGAGTTGTGACAGAGAAATAATAAAGAGGGGCACAAAGAAATTAGAAACCTGAGCAGAGCAAGACTGATTTCAGAGAACTGCAAACTAGCGCACCTAGAGAGGGGGTCAATATAACTGACCTAATGAGAGGGAGAAAAGTGGGAAACAACAAGTGACCTGGAGTGACAGTGAAAAAAAAAGTCAGCCATCTGGGTTGGGTTTGTTACATACAGGAATCTTGTCATAAAGCAGGAAGACAACAGTTTCTCATTGTTCATCTGAGGTGTGACTGCTTCTGGCTTATTTCACTTTTTTGGCACCACATTCCCCAGAAAAGATCAACAGCTTGGAAGTAATTCAGGAGAAAATTTTAAAAAGTGCAGGGAGGCCAGCAGAACTGACTTTTAAATAGAGACCTGCAACCTCTATGGGATCTGACCTCATGCATCAGGGTGAGGTTGGGTGGGTGTAGGGGAGCCTGCCTTGACAATAAATGGCCACGTCTCCCTTTAACACGTGCGGATCTCTAACAAGCAAAACCCAGGCCTGTCTCAAGTCTGGTGCACATAAGCATGCAGGCAAGGTCATGGGAGAAGCTGTGAGAGGAAGGAATGTTTTGCATAACAATGCAGATGAAGCATGGTACGTGAGACTATGTCAAGAACACATGGCAAGCAATCTTGTACAGGTACTTCTGTTTCTGATAACCACAAATTACAGATGCAGCCATACAACTGTCAACTATGCACATAGCAGCAACATCCTGAGTGACAGGATGTACTCCAGATAGGGTATTGGGCATGTTCCATATCCTACACAATACGTAATCAATTGGTAAATATTATTAGAACAACCAAGTCTCGCTTTGCTATAAAATGGGCTTAGTAAGAACAATCCGTGGGAGGGAATGAGCAGGATTGACCCACAGGTACTGCTCGATGTAACTAGAAGTAAATAGGCCCTTCACACCGGTGATCCAGTGCATGGTGTTCCAATGCATGGGAAGAAAAGGAACCCTGACCTCCTGCCTGCTACTGTAGGTAGCATACGGGTGAAGTGTAAGTGAACTAGTCTTTATTATTGTATTATAGTAGCTCTTTTATTAATTGCTTTTGCATTGCTTTGCACTATATTCTTGCTTTAGAATGTATGGCATTTAAGGTTTAAATTGTGTAGTAATTGTTTTTAAGGCTTGTAAAACTTAAACAACTGTCATAACTGCTTAAAGCTTGTAATAAATAAGAAAGTGGTTAAGTATCCCTGGAGTGTCCTGGTTTCTCTTGGATCTAAAATAAATCGTATCACATCACAGTGGGAAAACAACTGGACTCCCCTGGGCTCAGATCAGGTCAGCTCTCCTCCACAGAGTCAGCACAACCGTGACTGCCTACTCCAGCCAGCCACCACCTCCTTGCTGCATAGCATGCACTGTGGAGTGAGGATGCTTAGGAGTCAGTGTTTCTTACCCTGCAGCACGTACATTGCACAGCAGGGGGCAGTATCAGAGACCTAAAATTTAGACTTTAACATCAGGAAAAATGCCCCAGCTATAAGACATCTATCAGGTTATTACATCGTCTTCATTGGAAAGTGGTGGAAACCCAGTCACTAGGAGCTTTTAAAATTGGTTTGGCCCCAAAAAATGAAAAAGGCACTGCTGGGAAATTGGATGATCCAACAAGCCTTTCACATCTGTCTCCTGTGAGTCTATAACTCTGAATTCAGGCAGCTGAAGGTGTGAACTGCCTGCTAAGGTCATAAAGCACTTTGGAATGTTCAAAGCCAATGGTTGGCTACACATTCCAGTGGTTGTGCTTTTAAAGGATGCTGCTGCAAACTGCTATTATTACTGCTCTAGTGGGGAGAGGCTCTGCCTCTTTCCATTCATTTTTAAATGTAAGGAGGATTTTTAATTGAAAATCATAATTGATAACTTATGAATACAAGCGCCCCACACTATTCAAGTGAGCCAGAAATGAACTGCTTGTCTTGGCTTCCTGGTACTTGAAACTAAAATGCCTTCTGTGTTGACCCTTAATAGAGAAATGGACTTTGCTGGATGCGAGTATTAATAAAAGAAAAAGGGGTTTGGATTATTTAAGAACCCTTCAGAGCTATATCCCAATCATATGTCATTATAATTAAGAAGTGTTGTCTTGGGTTTAGAGCAGAGAGTCAGTTCATATGGGTTTTATTCACCATTCTTCTACTAACTCACTATGTGGTGTTGAGCAAGTTATTTAATTCCCCATGACACAGCCCATCAGTAAATGGGGATGTTTATCACTCTCCCAAAGGTGCTGTAAAACCTAATTCATGCGTAAGTAGGTAAGTGCTTTGAGGTTTTTGGATGAAGATGCTAAAGGAGGACAAACTACTGCTATAAGAGATTATAGATACCCCTACAGTGCACTTTTATAATATACAGCCCATGTACTCCAGTGTGTACAAAAGGACAGTGCTCCTCTGAGTGTCTCTTTATTATATCATCCTGATCTGTAACAGAATTTTGCATGATGAGTTTTGCATGAAGACAGAAGGGTAAATACTGCTTACACTGAAGGTGGGCTGAGCCAAGTTCTGTATTGAATTACTTCCATGAAGTCAAACAGAATTTGGAGTGGAAACATGGAAAACAGATGTGATTTGATGAAACTGCCCTACCTCATCCTGCTGAAGTTTTTCTAGCAGAACAGTCACAACGACAGCCAGTTTGGTCTCAGCTATCTTGACAATCTGAAGGGCAATAGAGGCCTTATCTTGATCGTCCATATGGTCCAGGAGGAAAACAACCTCGCTGTAAACAGCTGAAATTAAAGGAAAGGATTCTGCTGGTTATCATTGATGTTGGGATTCAGGGCTTGTGTCTTTAATTCACTATCTAGTAAAGACTCTGTAGGAGACCAGACATGGTGATAAGTGGACCTGGGAATCATGCAAATCCTTTTCTTCCCTCATGGTGACCATGTCTGTTTGCAGAGCTATTGTGGGAGGACGAATTATAATAAGGAAAAGCTGCTCCTTTTAAATAAGATCCCCACATAAAATAATCTTTTCCACCTTTACTATTAATTTAGGCATTTTGATAGCACACAGAATAATTTATAGCCAAGATTTTTAAAACTGGGTGCCTAAACTAAAACTCCTCAATCCATATTAACACGCCTACATCCTGATTCAACAAATTAATCACATGCCTAACTCAATGCCAACAAATAAATCTAAAGTTAAACACATGCTGAAGTGTTTTGCTTAGTCAGGGTGTCATTTCCAAAAGTGCTGAGCACCCAGAATTACCTATGGATGGTGCAAAGAACTTCTAGGGGTTCAGTATCTCTTGAAAATCAAGCCACTTTTTAAAGACCCCACTGTATGAATTTAGAAGTCAAACTTTATGCACTCTGTTTTGAAAAAAGGCTTCAGTTTTATTTTATGGTAATTTAAATACTTGCAGAGAAGACACATGGAATAGGTATTTGTCCAGTTGCCTCTAGAGACCCTAAAAGATTTTCCCCCAATGCACAACTTAAGAACATAAGAACGGCCGTACTGGGTCAGACCAAAGGTCCATCTAGCCCAGTATCCTGTCTGCCGACAGTGGCCAGCACCAGGTGCCCCAGAGAGGGTGGACAGAAGACAATTATCAAGCGATTTATCTCCTGCCATCCCTCTCCAGCCTCTGACAAACACAGGCCAAGGACACCATTTTATCCCCTGGCTAATAGCCTTTTATGGACCTAACCTCCATGAAATTATCTAGCTAGGTGTTTTCCATGGGTAGGGTGATTGCCCCATACCTTTATGTGAAGCCTCAGAGATTAAGTCTTGGTAAGTCTTGCTCACATAGTCAGGATCAGTGTTACCCGTAAACTGAGCACTTGGGTGGCAGACATGTGTTTCTAATGGTTGTACACATCCGTACATGCCTCAATGCACATAAAATGTATTCTACACGTAGAATTGGAGAGAACATTGGTCAGGATGCAATTGATCTCCAGATTTGAGGGTGGGGAGGAATTTTCCCTGGGTCAGACTAGCAGGGATTATTGTTTGGGAGGTTGGGAATTTGTCTTCTTCGGGAGTATGGGGCACTGATCAACCACCAGGATCATCAGGGCATTTCTGACCTAATCATTTCTCTACCATTGCAAAGGCCTCAGGCATTGGTAGCATTTCAGTTTCTCCTATCCTCTGTCTGCAGCACACAGCATCTTGGTCTCCTAGGCCTTGGGCACATCTACACAGCACGGCTAAAGCAGAAATAAGCTACACAACTTGAGCTATCAATTGTGCAGCTTAAGTTGAAATAGTTTATTTCGGCTTTTGGCGCTGTCTACACAGCAGGAAGTCGGGGAAAGAGCACTCTTCCTCCTACTTCCCTTACTCCCCATAAAATGTGGGTTATAGGAGTCGGAGAAAGAAGTCCTCCAGCTTGACATTATTTGACATTATGTTGAAATAATGGCTTGCTGTGTAGATGCGGACTATGTTATTTTGCAATAACATCAGTTATTCCAAATTAACACTGCTGTGTTGACATACCCTTCAAGAGTGACAATTTTTAGTCCAAGACAAGTTTTGGTTTCAGCATAGGGTTGCTAGGTGAAACGTAATGGTTTGTGACATACAGAAGATTAAAGTACATGATCTAATGACCTACCAGCCTTAAACTCTATGAAACTGTGAAATAGTTGATGTATTAATAAAATCAGGATTTTATCTCCCATGTGTCTCTCAGCAGAAATTCTCCTAGAGACTTAATATTTAACAAGAAATCTGAAATGCCATATTTATCTGTCTCCATTGTAACAGCATTCCAAGGCATGGAGGAGGAATTGATCAGAATTTACCCTTCCCATGAAAGATTGCTCAAGATTAGGCGATTACCCATCCTTACCCTTCGATTCCAACACCCAGATGCAGATGGAATCAGAACTGTAACTTACATTGCCCATACAGTTGCAATAGTAATGGTGAAGGATTAAGAGCACTAGTGTTGCTAAGAAACGCTTTGTTATCCTCCATTTAATATGCTAGCTATCCACTTAATATCTTAAGTAGACAGCAGGTACATCTAGACTGCAGAGTTTTTCCAGGATAGCAGAGATATCCCAGAAAAGCTCTGCCACGTCCAAGGAATGCGTCTGCTTTTCCAAAAAAATATTGGAAAAGCAGACATGTTTTTTCAGCATCTCAGTAAACCTCGTTCTACGAGGAAGAAGGGATGTTCTGAAAGAGGCTTTTTTTCTGACATTTGGCCCAGTGTAGACGGGCCAACTGTCAGAAAAAAAGCCTCTTTCAAAAGAAAAGTGATAGAACTTTGTAGTCTAGACACAGTCAGCTAGAAGAGAAGTCCTTCTGTGTTTTCTCTTCTAATTTCTCCCATCTCTGATGCTTTGCACCACTAGATTTTG
Organism: Pelodiscus sinensis; assembly: GCF_052426305.1. NCBI lineage: Eukaryota > Metazoa > Chordata > Testudines > Trionychidae > Pelodiscus > Pelodiscus sinensis. The sequence continues at coordinate 23,566,293 of NC_143069.1, read as the reverse complement.
GCTCCAAGGATGCAGAAGTCATAAAATAAGGACCCATATTAACAACATAAAACAACTGGAGAAAGGAAAGAAGACCTTCCCCATAAGATCCAATAGTGACACAGGTTGTCAGGAAAGTTTCCAGGTTCAGAGGCTGTAGGCCAGTCCTTCAACTCAAGTCAATTAAAAGGGAAGTCAGTAGAGGCTCACTGGATTTACAGCAGCTAATGATCTGGTCATAGAAATGGAGAATATTACACGTTTCTATGCACCCATGCTCTTGAATGTGTATGTGTGGCTACAGGTTGGATATAAAAAATACAATAGTGACCCTAAATTGAAAGCCACCCGGAACTGCTTCTGCCAGGGCATGGGGGCAGCATTTCCTTCCGGGTGCTGCCTGCCTGCCCTGTGCAGAGACGCGTGGTGAGAGGGACACTCCTGAACACCCGTTGCTCTGCTCCTGCAGCTGCATTTGCTGTCCCTCGAGGAAGTAAGCAAGGCATTGCAGTGCTGCTTTGGAGTGCTCAGCTTCCTGGGACACCCCAGCAGCTTTTTTCTTTTGAGGTTTTTCGCTTTGAGACCCTTTTTTTTGGCATGGAGCCAGAGCTGTCCCTAGGCAGGCGATAGCCCCACACCACCATACTGCAGCTGTTGCTGCAGCTGCATGACACTGTCATGAGGCTACTTCCCGAGCTGGACCAAGACCAGAGGTACGAGGGGCTCCTCCGTCAAGCAGCCGCACTGCCCTTGCCTCCAAACTTTTTCGTGGACAGGCGTGTTTGGAGGTTTGACACCAGCTCTGACTGGTGGGACCGGCTCGTGATGGAGATCTGGGATGACCAAGAGTGGCTACGCAACTTCCGGATGCGAAAGACCACTTTCCAGGAGCTGTGTACCTGGCTCGCCCCTGCTCTGCAACGGCAAGACACCCACCTGCGGCCCGCCATCCCCCTGGAAAAGAGGATCGCCATTGCCCTCTGGAAGCTGGCAACCCCTGACAGCTACCGCTCCGTGGGACACCAATTTGGCGTGGGCAGGTCTACCGTAGGATCCATCCTGATGGAGGTAAGTCATTGTCTGGGGACAGTCACAGTTTGGGATGGGGGGAAGGGAGACTGTCAGGAAGGGCCAAGTGGAGTGGGAGTGGGAGGGAGCTCCTCCACTCACCCTGAATTGTTGGGGGGGGGGGGTTCTGAGGAGGGGATTCCCGGGGTGTTTGAGAGGGAAGGTGGGCGGTGGGTTCTCCTCCTAAGAGATAAGACACCCCTTCTAACATTTTGTTGTCTGTCTCGTTCTGCAGGTGGTGAGGGCCATCAATTCAGAGCTGCTCAACAGGCTCATCTGTCTACCAGATCTGGACAGCGTCATGGCCGGCTTTGCTGCCCTCGGCTTCCCGAATTGCGGAGGAGCGCTCGATGGGACACACATTGCAATCCGTGCACCGCCCCATCGAGCAGCCCAATTCATCAACAGAAAGGGCTACTTTTCTATGGTCCTCCAGGCCCTGGTCGACCATTGTGGCCAGTTTTCGGACATTTGTGTTGGGTGGTCAGGGCGGGCACACGATGCCCGCATCTTCAGGAACTCGTACCTCTACCGGAGGCTTCAGGCAGGAACATTTTTCCCGCATCGTGAGTTTGCGGTTGGGGATGTGCACATGCCGGTGTGCATAGTGGCTGATGCCGCCTATCCCCTGATGCCGTGGCTGATGAAGCCCTACACCGGCCACCTGGATGCGAGCAAGGAGCAGTTTAATGCTCACGTTAACCGGGTTCGCAACCAGGTGGAATGTGCGTTCGGACGTTTAAAAGGCAGATTCCGGTGCTTGCTCACACGCCTCAACATGGGGGAGAGCAACATCCCTGAGGTGGTGGCCACGTGTTGCGTTCTCCATAACCTGGTGGAGAGGAAAGGGGATGCCTTCCTACCAGGGTGGGGTAGAGGTGCTGATGGCCAGGAGAGGCACTTTGCCCAGCCCCGGACAGCTGCCATCCGCCAGGCTCACCGGTCTGCTGTTGGCATCCGGGAGGCCCTCCGGGAGCAATTCTCCAGTGGAGGCCACTGACTCTACTTAGGGGCTTCTGCCTGGGGACTGGGCCCTGGCCCAATAGAAGCTTCCCTCCACAACCCATCTCCTGACCCTGTTTGGACACATCAGTAACACCAGGGTGTGTTGCAAAATAAAATGTTATGTTTAATGTTTGTACATACTCTCAAACAATAGTATAAATGTAGCAAACATAATACTTTTTTTTTCATTTTTGTTGTTGAAAACACTATTTACAATAAAGAAACATTTTGTTGAACCCTTTGTTTGTGCTTTTACTGGGGTGACGGGGGTGCTTGAAACCTGGAGGGGGGAAGGGGACTGGAAACCTGGAGGGGGGAAGGGGACTGGAAACCTGGAGGGGGGAAGGGGATCAGGTTGCATGGTGCTTGCCAGATTTCCCTCTCCTGCCTGGGCCTCGTGTTTGGGGTGCTCCACGGCTACGGGATCGGGTAGTGCACCTGTCGGTTGGCTGGCTGGGATGCTCTTAGGACGTGGAAGCCTGGGGGAGAGGAGGGCCAGGGGGAGAGAGGGGCTGGGGAACTGGGGGGGCTGGGGGAGAGGGAGGTCCAAGGAGGGAAAGGGATGCTGTTGTGGAAGGGGGGTTTGGTGGGGTGGGGTCATGGGGTGCTGGAGGAGCAGGACCAGGCACAGGAGCAGGCAAGCCGCAGACCTCCCTGAGAGTGGCACACAGGGACGTGCGCTGCAGGACCAGCTCGTCCATGAGCCGGTCACGCCAGCGATCCTCTGCCTCCGCCCTCTCTCTGAGGATGGAGTTCAGCTCCTGCACGGCCTCCACGTGCTGCCTGAGGATGTTCGCATAGACACGCCTGTGTCTGCGGCTCCCATGTCCCCGAGATGGAGATGGAGGTGGGGCTGGGGTGCTGCGGCCCTCTTCCACGGCTGGTCTGGCTGTGGAGGAAAAGAAGAACACACAATCAGTCCTAAAATCTGGACTCTGTAGCACTTAAAATACTAACAGGATGGTTTATTAGGGGATGAGCTTTCCTGGGCCAGACCCACTTCCTCAGATCAGAGTAACACGGCTACATTTCTATCACAATCAGTCATGTGTGCAACAGCTGTCCAAAAGGGCATGCCCTCTCCCTTGAGACAGGGGAATCAGACATTCTGAAGGTTACACTGTGTGTGTGTGTGTGACCTGGGCATCAGCCTGAGCATGACAGGTTTCCCTTGTGCATCACCCACTGTGCACCCACCTACCTCCCCCCACACCCCCCGGGTGTTACACAACCTCACTGCACTCACCTGCTGCTTCCTCTCCTGCGCCAGATGACGCCTGGGAGGCCTCTGGGGTCTGGGTGACTGGCTCCAGGGTGAGGGTCGCCGTCTCCTCACTGTCCTCCTCCTCTGGGACCATGTCCCCGTCTCCAGACTGCTCTGGGTCCTGCTCGGGAGCGTCCACCATGGGGTCTGCCAATCCAGACTGTACGAACCGCCGTGGTGTGCGTGCTTCTCCACTGCCACCCAGGATCTGGTTCAGCTCGGGGTAGTAGGGGCAGTAGTGGGGGGCTGCCCCAGAACGGGAGCTCTCCTCCCTGGCTTTGACGTACCCCTGGCGCAGCTCTTTTACTTTGGAGCGCACCTGGTCCTGGGTGCGGGGGTAGTGGCCCTTCTGGGCCAGGGCTTCAGCCACGCGGCCATAAATATCTGCGTTTCGCCGCCGGCTTTTGAGGGCCTGTAAGGCCTCCTCCTCTCCCCAGAGCTCCAGCAGGCTCTTGATCTCTGCGCCAGACCAGGATGGTGCCCGGCGCTTGGAGCCCTTGGCTGGGTCCTCAGAAGCCTCGGTGGAAGGGCCAGGACGGTCTTGGGGCTGGAACATGCTGCAGCAAAGTAGCCGTGTGCTCTGGCTCCTTCTCTGCAACAAGTGGCTGTGAGGTGCCTGTCCCTTTAAGGAATGGCTGCAGCAAGGAACCACAGACGTGCAACCCATGGCCCAGATTGTCCTCCAGGGCTTCTTCCTGGAGGCCAATACTTTCGAAAAAAAGGGCTCCCCCCGTCCACGCTCACTTACTTTCGACGGATCTCCCTCGAAAAAGGCGTTCTTCCTCGTAGAATTAGGTGTACCGCCGTCGAAAGAAAAGCCGCGTTCTTTCGATTTACTTTCGAAAGAACGCGGCTTGAGTCTGGACGCAGGGGAAGTTCTTTCGAAAAAAGGCTACTTTTTTCGAAAAAACCCCTGAGTCTGGACACAGCTCTTGTGAAGAGCTATTGGCGAGTGCTGGACTGTGATGGGACTTTGAAATAAAGCCCTGAGGTAAGGGCAAAAATGCTGTATTTTGGTGGGGTAGCTCTGGGGACACCACTCTCTTTGAGTGGGGAACAAACTTAAAAGGACATAAGAGAGCTAACCAAGATAGGCTCCGATTAGATGTGTACCCTGGAAGGGGTTTTGATGAGCACACACAATGAGTGAGACTCGGCCAGAGACTGTGTCACCGAAGTCAGACAAGAGAGTGCAGGCACGTGTGCTTAGCCAGAAGGGGTACTCAAGAGAGGTGAATGCTGCTCTGTTACAGAGAGCAGTCCAATATTGTCATTAATTCCTGTTCATGGCTTGTTCCTTCATTAAAACCAGTTGTGTCTCTGCATATGATGTCCTTTGTGGACCCCGGGTGAGGTGAAGGGACATGGCTTCGCGCATAAGGGGTGTGGCACTTCCTCCCTCCGAGCTACCCAAAGTGTGTGGTGCTCCAGCAGCAATTGATAGGGTCTTGGGCTCTGGCTGCTGCTGCATTAGCAGCAGCCCTTATTGGAAAACTTGAGAGCCCCAAGCCCTCTCTATCCCTTCCCCCAAATCCCACTCCTGCTTCACCCCACTGGGTACTGAGACTAGGGCCAGGACACTCTGCTTCCCGGCCACCACCATAGTGAAGTAGAGCAACCCAGCTGGGAGATGGTGGAGCACAGTAGGCTGTTGGTTGTTCCAGGTCCCACCACTGTGGTGTGTGCTTGGGGGCATGACCTCCTCTGACTGCCCTGTGCTAGATTTTCCCAGATAATTACCTGGGCACCATGGGTCCCATCCATCTGATGGTTGAGGCATCCACTGTGGGGCCTGGACAGCTCGGAGAGGCCTATATAATCGTGTCTCGCATGGGCCAATACAAACTGCCTCCTGTGTTGCATCATTTAATGAAACATCTCTTGTACACAGGCAAGACTAGGAAGAGCTGACAATTAGGCTTACCATTTTTCCCAACTGGATGGACTGGACGCCATTTACAGCAATGGTGTCCCATCCCTCTGGTCAGGAAAGATGATAACCCTAAGCTGACTCAATGCAATGGTAGCCACGTCAGGTGACAGAACAGTAGCACAAAAGAGTGGCAGGGGAAACTCAAAACAATATTTTTTTTTAAAAAAAAAGAGAAAATTGAAAGTTTCAGCAACAAGACAAAAAACAGGAGAAAAAGACACAAGTGGAGAATTAGGTGGGAGTGAGGGAGTGTCATGTCTTTCTTAGTATACCTGCGGGGCAGGAAACCCTATTCAGACCTAAAGGGCAGACACCAAGTCTAAGGGCCTTATGCCCAGAACCTCAGAGGTATTTCGGCTCTTAGGGTATGTCTACACTGCAGTGTTTTTCCAAAATAACTGCCGTTAGTCCAGAAAAAAATACTTGCGTCCATACTGCTATTGCATTCTTTTGACAAAAAGTTGAAAGAACCAAGGGGTTCTTTCACGAGGAAGACGTCTTTGTCTGAAAGAGCAGAAGAGGGAGTTCTTTTGAAAGAAGAGGCCTCCAGGAAATAGCACAGGTGCCCTGGTGGCCACTCCGTCCAAACTAATCAGAACTCTATAGTCCCTGTCTCCGGCCAGCTCTTAAAGCTGCAGGCACCTGGGACAACACTTGTGGCAGGGGGCTGGCCCAGAGAGCTGCACCTCACTGTGTGGCTGTGACTGCCACACTAATTGGGACCCATGGCCCAGCCACAAGCCTCCTGAGACCTCTCTGGCCCTCACAGGGAGCATGACCAGGGCTCCCAGGACTCAGCCAGAGGCCCGAAGAGGTTTGTGCCATTGTGGTCCGGGGCAGAGATCCTGGCCTTCCTGTAGGTGTGGGGTGAGCAGGAGAACCTGCAGGATCTCGGCTCCCAGTGGCACAACGCCGACATATACGGTCGGATGGCCGAGGCTCGGGCCACAAGAGGCCACCACTTCCAGAACCTCATACAAGTATGGAGCAAAGTGAAGGAGCTCTGCCAGGGCTATGCGAGGGCAAGGGAGCACAGCTCTCTCTCTGGGGCAGGACCCCACTCCTAGCCCTACTACGCTGAGCTCCACCACATCCTGGGGGGTGGTTCAGCCCTTTCCTCACCCCTGGTGGTGGACTTGGGGCTGGAGATGCTCATCTTTGCCAACCCAGGGCTCCCAGGCCAGGAGGAGGAAGAATCCGACGACGAGCTGGAGGAGGAGGAGGAGACAGCCAGCACAGTCACCCTCACCCTCAAGCCCGTACCCCAGGGCCTGGATGTCTTACACGCATTCTCTGAGGACGGGGAGGAATCATCAGGTGAGTGCTCTGTTTTTCACACACACAGGGCAGGGAAGGCGGGCGCAGAGGGGATGGGATGCAATCGTCGCTTGGTCATCTTGGCCTGGATATTGTGCTACACTCCGTGCACGTGGAACTATATGCAGTGCCAGTCTGCAACATGCAGCCCCAGGAGGCCTCCCCAAAGCACCTCCAGGCAGGGCCAGCCCGAGCCCTTTGGCACCCTGGGCCCAGGCATGCGGCGCCACCCCCAGGCCCTGCAGGGTGCATGCGTGGGCCTGCCCCCCAGGGCGCTCGGCGCATGCGCGAGCTGGTCACGGCCACTGGCGCGCAGCCCGGGGCCGCCCCCAGGGTGCACAGCACATGCGCTGCCCAGCCTGGTCCGGCCAGCGCTGCTGGCACGCATGCTGGGCCGTGCAGGGCCCCGCAGCCATGGGTGGAAGGGTGCTGTTGGCCAGCGCCGCGGGGCCGGTGCTGCGGGATCCGGGCACGTGGCTCCTGATGGCAGCTGTAAGGGACGCCATGCACCCCTTACAGCTGCCATTAGGCGCCCCTCATCGGCTGGCGCCTTGGGAAGCTGCCCGGCTCACCCATGCCTCCATCCGGCCCTGTCCCCAGGGTCCTGTTCACGGGCTCTGGGGAGGCCACACACACATCTGACCCCTGTGGGAGATGCCCTCCCACCACTAACCACTGCTGGAAGCAGGCTGGGGACAAGGGCACACACGTGGCTGCACACAGACTTAGGAGTGCCGCACACGACACCCGGGAATGCCTGCACACTTGAGGCACCACCCACTTCCACGGACAGCGCTGGCAGGTGTGCGTGCAGCCCCCATGGAAGAGCAGACTGCTCCAGGCCCCTCTCCTGCCCATGGCATCCCACTGTGGCCGACCACTTCCTTTGCCCTGCCTGTCTGTGGGATGAGGATGGGGGGGGAGCAAGAAGCATGGTCCCCTGGGCACCTCAGGGCCTCTGTGAGGCAGGGCCGATGTCCAGGCCACACATAGCCTTGCTCCTGGAACATCCCTGCCCTCTAGCCTGAGGACTCTTGTTCTCAGCTCACAGAGGAGGGCACGGACTCAGGGACAGTGTCTGCATGGATGACTGACCGCCTCTTCCTCTTTATTCTCCACAGCCGGACTAGCATCACTAATGGGCGATCACCGCCAGCTGAGGCAGCCGCCTGACCCTGGGGGAGCTACAAGTGCAGGAGGGTCCAGGGGGACCTGATGAGACAGCACGTGGTCATCCTCCAAGGCATGCAACGGATCCTGGCCCAGAAGGACCAGGAGGACGCTCAGGGGCCGTGTCTACATTTGCGAGATTTTGCGCAAAAACTTGCCGCCTGTCTACACTGGCCGCGAGTTCTTGCGCAAGAACTATGATGCGCCCGCTCAGGAATAAGCCCTCTTGAAGAAGTGTTCTTGCGCAAGAGGCCAGTGTAGACAGGCAACATGAATTTCTTGTGCAAGAAATCTCGATGGCTAAAATGGCCATCGGAGCTTTTTGCGCAAGAGAGCGTCTACACCGGCACGGATGCTTTTGCGCAAAAGCACATCTCTTGCACAAAAGTACATGCCAGTGTAGACGCTCTCTTGCACAAATACTTTAATGCAAAAACTCTTGCGTTAAAAGTATTTGTGCAAAATCTTGCCAATGTAGATGTAGCCAGGGTGTGTCTAGACTACAGGGTTTTTTCCAAAAAAGTGGCCTTTTTTTTAAAAAACTTCCCCTGCATCTAAACTGCTGCCATGTTCTTTTGAAAGTAAATCGAAAGACCATGGCTGGTTTTTTAACTATGGAAAACCTCCTTTTACGAGGAATAACGCCTTTTTTCAAAAGTGCTCTTTCAAAAAAAGGCACTATGTATTGCAAACTGTGCTTTTTCGAAAGCGAGCATCCAGACTGTCTCGGTGCTCTCTTTTGAAAAAGTGGCTTGCTTTTTCAAAAGTACCGGTTGTAGTCTAGATGCTCTTTCGAAAGAGGCTTGCAGTCTAGATGGGACCCAAATATGGGCTCAGATGGTGCAGCAGAGCCAAAACATGTGTGCTACCATATATGAAATGATGGCACACCCAGATCCTGTCCCTGTCCCTGTCCCCGCTGCTCCCACTGCCCTCCCTGCTCCTGCTTCTCCTGTTGTCCCAGGCCCCACCCACCTCCCGAGGTTGCCGAGGTCCTGAGACCTGAGGTGGCACTTCCAGCTGCACCACGCACCACTCCCAGCCCTGAGTCCCCCTTCTCCTTGGCCCTATCCAGGGAAGAAAAGGAGGAGTTGCACTATATGTAAGAGAGCACTATGACTGCTCTGAACTCCAGTTTAAAGAGGGAGAAAAACCTGTTGAGAGTCTATGGGTTAAGTTTAGAGGAGCAAACAACAGCAGTGATGTTGTGGTTGGTGTCTGCTACAAGCCACCGAATCAGGTGGATGAGGTAGATGAGGCTTTCTTCGGACACCTGAGAGAAGCTTCCAGATCTCAGGCCCTGGTTCTTGTGGGGGACTTTAATCACCCTGACATCTGTTGGGAAACCAATATGGCAGTACACAGGCAATTCAGGAAGTTTTTGGACAATATTGGGGATAACTTCTTGACACAAGTGCTAAAGGATCCAACCAGGGGCCATGCGCAGCTTGACCGTCTGCTCACAAACAGGGAGGAACTAATAGGGGAAGTAGAGGTGGGTGACAACCTTGGAGGCAGTGATAATGAGATGGTAGATTTCAGGATCCTGACCAAAGGAAGAAAAGAGAGTAGTCAAATACACACCTTGGACTTCAAAAAAGCAGATTTTGACTCCCTCAGAGACCGGATGGGCAGAATCCCCTGGGATGCTAACATGAAGGGGAAAGGAGTCCAGGACAGCTGGCAGTATTTTAAAGAAGCCTTATTGAAGGCACAGAAAGTAACCATCCCGACACGTAGCAAGAGAGGCAAACATGGTAGACCGGATTGGCTTACAGGGGAAATCCTTGGTAAACTTAAGCACAAAAAGGAAGCTTACAAAAAGTGGACACTTGGACAAATGACCAGGGAGAGCTATAAATGTATAGCTCAAGAATGCCGGGGGGTTATCAGGAAGGCGAAAGCGGAAATGGAATTGCGATTGGCTACGGATGTGAAGGATAACAAGAAAGGTTTCTACAGGCATGTTAATAATAAGAAAGTGATCAGACAGGGTGTGCGGCCCCTACTGGATGAAGGAGGTAACCTAGTGACAGATGATGTGGGGAAAGCTGAAGTACTCAATGCTTTCTTTGCCTCTGTATTCACGGACAAGGTGGGCTCCCGGACTAATGCGCTAAATGACACAAGATGGGATGAAGATGGACAGCCCTTGGTGGGTAAAGAACAGGTTAGGAACTATTTAGAAAAGCTAAACGTACACAAATCCATGGGTCCAGACTTAATGCATCCGAGGGTACCGAAGGAGTTGGCAAATGTCATTGAGGAGTCTTTGGCCATTATCTTTGAAAAGTCGTGGAGGTCGGGAGAAATCCCGGATGATTGGAAAAAGGCAAATGTAGTGCCCATCTTCAAAAAAGGGAAGAAGGACGATCCAGGGAACTATAGGCTGGTCAGTCTTACCTCGGTTCCTGGAAAAATCATGGAAGCGATCCTTAAGGAATCCATTTTGAGGTACTTGGAAGAGAGGAAACTGATTAGGAATAGTCAGCATGGATTCACAAAGGGCAAGTCATGCCTGACCAATCTGATTAGCTTCTATGATGAGGTAACTGGCTCTGTGGACGTGGGAAAGTCAGTGGAAGTGATATACTTGACTTTAGCAAGGCTTTTGATACCGTCTGCCACAATATTCTTGCCAGCAAGTTAAGGGAATGTGGATTGGATAAATGGACGGTAAGATGGATAGAAAGATGGCTAGAAGGCCGGGCCCAGCGGGTAGTGATCAATGGCTCAATGTCAGGATGGTGGTTGGTTTCTAGCGGAGTGCCCCAAGGTTTGGTTCTAGGACCGGTTTTGTTCAATATCTTTATTAATGACCTGGATGAGGGGATGGATTGCACCCTCAGCAAGTTTGCAGATGATACTAAGCTAGGGGGAGAAGAAGATACGCTTGAGGGCAGAGATAGCGTCCAGAGTGACTTAGACAAATTGGAGGATTGGGCCACAAGAAATCTGATGAGGTTCAACAAGACGGAAGAATCCAAAGCATAGTTACAAGCTGGGAACCAACCAGCTAAGTAGTAGTTCTGCAGAAAAGGACCTGGGGGTTACAGTGGATAAGAAGCTGGATATGAGTCAACAGTGTTCCCTTGTAGCCAAAAAGGCTAATGGCATATTAGGTTGCATTAAGAGGAGCATTGCCAGCAGATCCAGAGATGTCATTATTCCCCTTTATTCGGCTTTGGTGAAGCCACATCTGGAGTATTGTGTCCAATTCTGGGCCCCCCACTACAAAAAGGATGTGGACGCATTGGAGAGAGTCCAGCAGAGGGCAACCAAAATGATTAGGGGGCTGGAGCATATGACTTATGAGGAGAGGCTGAGGGAGTTGGGTCTGTTTAGTCTGCAGAAGATAGGAGTGAGGGGGGATTTGATAGCAGCCTTCAACTTCCTGAAGGGAGGTTCCAAAGAGGCTGGAGAGAGGCTGTTCTCAGTAGTGACAGATGGCAGAACAAGGAGCAATGGTCTCAAGTTGTGGTGGGAGAGGTCCAGGTTGGATATTAGGAAAAACTAGTTCACTAGGAGGGCAGTGAAGCACTGGAATGGGTTATCTAGGGAAGTAGTGGAGTCTCCATCCCTAGAGGTGTTTAAGTCTTGGCTTGACAAAGCCCTGGCCGGGTTGATTTAGTTGGGATTGGTCCTGCCTAGAGCAGAGGGCTGGACTTGATGACCTCCTGAGGTCTTTTCCAGCTCTATGGTTCTATGATTCTATGATTCTAGGTTCTGAATCCTGCTCCTCCCTAGTTACTTTTATTATGGACAAAATACAAAGTTCTTGGTTTTCAACACAAAACTGGTATCTGTACTGATACCAAGGAAGGGGGGAAGGGAAAGATTGTTGTGGGAAAGGCAGAGAGGGGCAAGGCACAGGCCTCTAGTGGGGGGGGGGGGGTCATGGGGAGAGTTGGTGGGGTCTTTCAAAGAAACTCTCCCTCAGAGCTTCCCAGATGTGCACCCTCATTTGATGGGCCTGATGGATGGCAGCTGTGCACGGCGCATTCCACATAGATACAGGCCCTGTTTAGGTGGGTATTAAATTGGTCCCTGCTGAGGTCCAGGTGGCAGGTGTATAGCTTCATCAGCCATGGCATGAGGAGTAGGCCACATCCCCCATGATGCACAGTGGCATCTATGTTATACCAAATAAAAGCAAGCAGGATCTTATGAGGGGGATAAGGCAAAAAGCCACGTTTATTGTAAAGATAATAATAAAAAATAAAGAAAAGATAGAAGCAAACAACGTTGTTTAACTACTTAACCCTTATACATATAAACATTCATTCATCCATTTATTCAGGTTCTGTGTATTTGTTATAGTTACCAGCCTGGAAGTTGCTTGTGACAGAAAAATGGCCAGGTATTCTGTACACAAGTGATGGTAGTGGGGAGCGAAGTCCTGATCAGATGTGCATCTGAAGCTCCTGGTAGGCTGGCAGCAGAACCTTGGACTCTGATTCCATAGTTTTTTAGTCCAGTTCTTATAGGAATTTTTTCCTATGCCAGTCTATGGAAATTGCTGCATCATGCTGATGTCTCCAAGGTGGCTGCCAGGTGCTTGACAGTGATCTCATCGGGTGGACTTTCAGTATTTGACACCTTTTGGTTGCACTGGCACCTGACGCCTTTTTCAGCCCTTTGTTGCTGTATTCTCAGGCTGGCACCTCTCAGAACCATTCACTCATCATCCAAGCACTCTCTCTCTTACATACATTCCTTAATTAATGTTTCCCATACAATATTTTTGTATAATAATAACTTTACATATCTCAGAGTTGTAGTTACAAAAAGTTTCTGGATGGTATTGCTTAAAACATTCTCTGAGTGCTGAATAAAGTTACAATGTTTTAAAGAGAACAGGCGTTAAGTAAGTAACAATGCCCTTAGTCAATTACAGGGCTTGGCTCCCATAGCAGAGTTAGTGGATTGACAGTGCATTGTTACAATGTATCTCTGCAATGTCAATTTCAAGCAGCCCCTTGCACAAGCTTGAGCATGCCCTGGAGCACAGAGGGGGGGCTGTTTCTGGCTACATACGATTATATTCTTAACAGTTCTAAATTACATAACCTAATACATTATATTCTAAAGGGGCAATAATAATGATAAATCTAAACATTTAACAATCTTAACAAATAATAATAATAATAAGAAGAAGAAGAAGAAGAAGAAGAAGAAGAATTAATAATAAATCTAAACACTTTAAGTTGTGGGGAACAAATAATGGGGAGTCACTTTCATTTGGGGGAATCATTTTCAAACTTCAAAGGCAGAGGTGCCCTACAAAGTAATTGAATAGTCAATGCAAAACGCATTCACTATTCGATTAGTCAATTAGTCAATATTTAGCATCCTTAATACTCACTTCAATGGAAAATACAGATGTTAAAGGTGGGAGAAATTGGCTTTCTAATGCGCCAATCAGATAATGTTGTTGTTCAAGACTAAGGTACCAGTGTCAGATCTGTAGATGAATTCCAAGTTCTGCAGAGTGTCTCTGTAATTGGTTCGTGAAATTCCTTTGTCAACGAATGGCTACTTTTAAATCCATGATTGAGTGACCAGGCAAGTTAAAAGGTTCCCCTGCAGGTGTCAGCCTGCATTTTCACAAGCATTACGAGGGTTTGTCCACTGAGTCAGGCTCAGTCAATATAGCTACCGGGACTGGAAGCCAGGACTTTTCTGAGGTCACCACCTGGCCACAGAGTTCATCAGGTCTTAGCTAAATGAGCAGAGCTCAGTCTGTGCAGACCAGGCAGAAAGGAACATGCTTGATTGCTTCAGCAGAGCCAGCAGGTTGGCTCCTTTCGCTTGTGCAACTAGCAGTAAACTGGTCAGAGCCCAGTCTGGGCCTGGCTATGGTGTGAATCCTTTAGCAAGCATGAGTAGCTGCACCCAGAAAGGCCTGTTTTCTTGGGTGCCCATCACTGTGGAATGGCCAGCGCCGGCCTGCTGCAGCCTGTAAAGGCCCCATACAGATGTAGTTCCTATAAATAGATCTGAGCTGTACAGTGGTTTTGTAGAACTGATGTAGAACCTTGTCTTTGACCTCACATTAACCCCACTCAGAGACCCAGCCACAGGATATGGTGAGAGGAACACTAAAATAGACCATGAAGAGACTTTGTCCAGCCATCTCCTGCCTCCAGCCACCCTCCCCCTCGTAGCATGTGTAGCTATAGGGCAGTATGTTCACGTACTGTACGGACTTGATGGTACATTCTGTGTTTCTTCCATTTGCTAGAGAAATCTGGTCTCTTTTTTCTTTAAAGTTGCTCCTTAACACACAAACTTTTCCAGGAGGCCTATGGAATGTCCACCCCATCTCAGGAGTTTTTAAACAAGAGTCAGTGGGAAATGTACATTTGAATTTACAATATCATGGATCAAGCTGAACTTCACAGTTGCATCACTCTGATCCTGTGAAAACCTTCATTGGGAAACAAAAGACAGGACTATGCAGTGCTTTAAAGACTAACAAGATGGTTTATTAGGTGATTAAATGGGCAAAAATGGTTTACTGGGCAGCTTGAACCCACCCCTCCACCTTACCGTGGGTAGGCCCTTTATCCCTCCTGCCCCAGTGCCTCCCGACCCAACCCCGGTGGACCCGGGACTGTATGGGCTACATGGCCAATATGAGCACGACACACACAGAGAGAACACATACGCAGACAACAACTGACAGCAGTTTTATATTCTGGAATGCAACATTAAAACATTAGACAGAAAGCCACTTTAGGAGGGAAAATAGAGAGGTTCCCTTTCAACCTGATGGCAACAACTCATTTACCTTTTTTTTTTTCATTACCCAGATTTTTGTCAAAATTGACAAGTTTCTTTGAGGTGTTTCAATTTTGATGAAACTGCATTTTCCAGTGGAAAAGCATTGCGCTGGAAAAATTCCAGCCAGCTCTAGGAAATACGTAATACACCAACCAATGGCTCTCAGGAATATGTAGCATAGCTCAAGAGTGTACTAGAACGAATAAAACGGCCTTGTCATGCACTGCAAGAGGCTTTTTGTGTTCAGTTATTTCCTTTTTTTAAAAGCCCTTCACCCCAGACAGTTGCAGCTTCCATCCGTGCAGGACTCTGCTGGAGAACACACAGCACGCTGGCTGCCCAAGTTTATCGTCCACATGATGCCCCCTCTGGGAAAGGTGAGAAGGTTGCTCTGTGGTTGTTTGGTCCTCTGGTCGCAGCTCCTCACTGGTTCCCCTGCACAGACATCCCTCTCTGAAGAGCTACACAGCACTTGAGTTGCAACCTTTTCTGTCACTTCACATAGCACCATGATCTGATATATGTTGATTTTCGTCTGGCTTTTGGCATTGTCCCTCATGGCATTCACACCGGAAGACTGGGGAAATGTGGTCTAGATGAAATTAGTATAAAGTGAGTGAACAACGGCTTCTACATTTTGTAGATTACTCCAAACTGGGATGGGTTGCAAACACATTGTAGAATGGGATTACAATTCAAACAGATCTTGAGAAACTGGAGAATTGGGCTGGTATCCCGGATTCTGACTGCACCTTTATACAGCCACAGTCTCCTACCCCGGCACCAACATTGACAGCGGATGGTGATGGCTTCCCCCATGGCAACCACCCCACCGGGGCTGATGGAGATGGAGGGTCCGGGCGCAGGGAGCTCTGCATTTACACACAGACAGGAGTGAGCTGGGGAGGCACAAACTCCTCCCCGTGTGTTAGCACCCACCCCCAGGGACAGCGCCGGGGCTCACAGACACCTCTCTGCACCCACAGGGGCCCTGCGGGCTGGGGACTGATCTCTGCCCCCCTTAGAACAATCTGGAGTCACCCCCGACTGCCCTGGGAGTAGGGCCTGGTTCAGATCTAAGGCCCCCAGTGTCGATCCGCAGTCACCCCCCAACTGCCCTGAGGACCCGTCCGGATTCTGATCTAAGCCCCCCAGTGTCAAAACAAGGAGGTGGAACTCAGCTTTGGGGTGAACATTCAGGTATCAACAGCTCTTCTCTGTCCCCACCTGTCCCAAACAGAGATACTCATGTCCCAACACCCTGAATTGCTCCGCCAGCCAGCATCCTGGAGAGGAGTCAGCTCATTAGGGACCAGAACTCAGAGCGATTGGATCCCACACCCTGGTCTCGGATCTTCCACATACACACCTGCCTATGGCACGTGCACCAGCTGTCTCTGATACTCACCGAGGAAGAGGACAGTGATAGCAGATGCCATGATGGGGCTGTGAGGGGCCCCTTAGCACCACCACCAACGCCCCGGTGCCCAGTTCTACCCAGTCCCATATAAGGAGCTCAGATGCTAGCTGCAGCTACAGGAAGATGTCGATGTCTTGTCACTTCCTGCGTCCGTCACACCTTGTCTCTGATCTTCAGGTGAAATCTAGTGCCGTCACAGTTAGCAGCAAAGGTCCCTGCACAAATCAGGAAACCCTGCAGCCAAGTGTCACGTAGCTCGCAGCTGGCCTGTTTGTTTTGGGGAGGGGGAAACTGGTCACCATCAAAGTACTCTGTGTCCTGGGCTAATGTGCATCTGAGCGAGCTCTAGGAAGCCGCAGTCTCATCTTCCATCTTTAATCAACGACTATTTCCTGCAGATTACACACACCCCTTTTTTTACAAATGATCCAAAGGATGGCATCACAAGCCACGTGACTGAGGGGGCAGAGTTAAGGGCATTTGGGGGACAGTCACTGTGTCATTTCCAGTTGCTGGAAAGTTTGATTCTGCAGCCTCCCCTCCTAGCCTGCCCTGGTGCCATGCATGGAGAGGACGCAATGGGGGGCACCTGGGTTTGCTGCCTCTTATGCCATAGTTCAGCGGTGATGATGGCTTAATGCCTGGAGCTAAGCGTGTTTTCTCTGTGTGTGAATTAAATCAACCAAGTTCAAAAGGAAACGGAAACAAGATAAATTCGATCCTGTGCCCCCAGTAGGTTACCAATGAGGAGAGACCCAGGGACTTACTGATGCCCCACAGATCCCCTGCCCCCAAGTGGCCAGTGGGTGAGTGGCCAGGTCCCTAGCAAGGGATGGGACACGGGCTGTGTTTGTGCTGCTGCTGGCTAGAGAGCAGGAGAAAGCTGGGGGCCAGGAAGGTTTGATTCTGATCCTGGCTCTGGGAGGCGAGTGGGGACTAGTGGTTAGAGTCGAGGGCCTGGCAGGCAGGACTCCTGAGTGTTGCCAGCAGAGGTCGCCGTAGGGCAGAAGAGGGGATTGAGAGAAATGGGACGGGAGCTGCAGGGCAATAAGGGTTGGGAGGGAGATGAGCCGAGGATACTGCTGAGAGATGGGGGAAGGGGTTTGAGAGCAGACAGGATGGGGCAGAAAGGACGGAGATTTGAGGGGACATGGGAAGGGGCAGCAGGGCGGAGGTTTGGGGGGAGATGGAGGAAGGTCCAGCGGGGGCCACAGACATTGTTGGAAGGGGGTGGCGAGAGGGGGGATGGGAACGGTTCCCCCCTCACCGAGTCAGGGTCAGCGGATGGGGTGTGGGGATTTGTTTTCCCTCCAAAACTCCAGCTGAGCTGGGGCAACTCTGTCCGGTGGGGAGGGGGGGAACAAGGGGCAGGCGACACCCTCCATGGCCATGGGGCAGATACACACTGACACACTCATGAACGGGGAACGCTGGTGCCCCCCAGCCAGGTGGGGGGAGTTTCCATTGTCCCCTCTTCCCTTCCCCCCTCAGCACCTGCTCCCTTTATCCCCGCTCTCCCCCCATATTCCCCTCCCCCCAGTGGGCACCATTTCCCTGAGGGGAGGGGGACAATGGTGGCAGCCATCGTAGCTGAGGGCGGGGGATTGGCATTGAAAGGACACGGGGGGAGGATGGCCAGTGGTGGCCGGGAGGCCCTGGTTTTCCTGGGTGGCAATTGGAAGGCAAACTTTGCGGGTACGATCCCCACACAAGGACTCAAACCCGCCTGTCCCTGGATGGGGGTGAGCGGAGTCAGCCCGGCTCCCCGTCCTGCTGGAGTCGCCCGAGCAGAGACGCTTGTTTGTTTCCACAGGAGCCGGGCTCCGGGGAGGTGGCTCCGGTGCTTTTCACTCTCTGTGTGGACAGCAAGGGCTGTGGCTGACCCTGCTCCCAGTGTAAGCGGGGGAAAGGCCCTCGTAACCCCAGCAAGGCTGGGCCAGGATCCCTGGAGGCGCGACCCCCCAGTCTTGTCCTGGGCACTTAGCACAGGGGCAGGGAGTCCCCAGCTTGGGGTGGTCTCTGTGCTCCGGATGCTTCCCGACCACAGCTCGTTACATAGAGCTCAGGGCAAACACAATTTATTAAACAGCAATTAATTAAAAAATAGAGGAAAGAGGGGGAGGTGAAAGGAAACAAGTGACCGCCCTGTGGGTACAGGGACACCACAAAGAGCCATCTCGGCAAGGGAAAGGAAGTTCACAATCTGTTTCTCACACGTGCCAGGCCCTGGCCGTGCTGCGCTGACACCCCACGGTGACCATCGTACCTCAGAGCAGCCCCCGGCAGCCCGTGTTCCCCACAGCGACAGAGCCGGGCTGGGCTGGGTACAAAGTGTTGTGCTAGCAGGGCCAGCTCGACCATACAGGCGAATTAGACGTTGCCTTGGGAGCCAGGCTTCCTGGGGCACCAAATTAAACAGAAGAGATTTTGTCTGTATTTCAAATATCTACACGTGTGTGATCTCCTCTGAACAAAGTGTCAAACATTGTACCTGTCAAACAGCGCCACGTGGCCATGTCAGAAGCTGAGTTGCTTATAGCACCTAGAGGAGCACAGTGGGGTACGTCAATCCAGTTAAAACGTGGCCGGGCACAGTTTGAAAAGAGCCACGCCGAGGTCTGCTGACTGGCAGCTCAGTTGGTTTCAGTAGCCCAGTGCTGGCCAGTCACACAGCTCGGTCCGTGTTGCTCGCTCCTTAGCGAAGGCCGGTCAGCCACCCGCAGCAGCTGTTGTGCCGTGTGACGAGCAGTGATGCCGAAGGCGCTGTGCCCATGAGAATCGTGTCTTGTGCTGGACTTGAAACGTCTGGGAAGAGGTTTTATCCAGATTGTAAAAGGAGCATCACACGTACTTGGAACATTTCTTGTCGACTATTGCAGTTAAAGTAGCAGTAAGGCCCGGTTTCCTTTCTCTCTACGGCAATGGTCCATAACAGACATTCTGCCTTTTGTTTAATTGTTAAATAGTTTAAAAACAGTTCTCAATGAATGCTGCTATGATAAAAGAAATGAGAACTTACCAGCTGTATGGCACTGAGGTGGCATCGCATGCACGGTAACATGCCCAGAAAGATGTCAGTAAAATAGAGAGCTACACGCTCAATTGTAAAGTCGTCACTTTTCTCTTGCCTTGTGTTATTTATTTCCTCCATATTCCATCATTCTTACTAATCCTTTTGTTGATAGCTCTGCCCAGAAACACTGGGTGCAACTCAAAATGGTTAGAACGCAAAGGTTTATGTTGAGCCAGGTGGTTTGGGGCCAAAAAGCTTGAGAGCCGCTGCTCTGGGATGTGCCCTGCAGCCTCCTGGGGGAGGGGAGGTCACCTCCTCTGAAGCTGGGTTGGGGGGAGAGGGAAGAGGTTTCTGCTGTAGGGCTCCCTAAAGCTGGCCCTGGCCTCTGTCACGTGGTGGGGGAGGGTGTCTCTGTGTTTCTGATGTGACTTGAGTTATCGCCCCTTCCTGACAGCACGTCCCTGCCCCCAAAAGTGGGAGCTGGAAAAAAAAAACTGTAAAGAGTCTCTGAGGAGCAGGGTTATGTGCGTGTGGGGGAGACCCCCAGACACCTGGGCACAGAAAGGGCAGCTCCCCTGGGCCCTGACTGGGCTCTCATCGCCCAGCCATCCTCACCACTGCCCTACTTCTGTCCTGCTCCTCATCCCCCACCCTCCGCTGTTCCCATCCCCTGTTCTCCTCCATCTCCTCCCCCTTCCCTTCTCCTTCCCCTCCCCATTTCTCCCTGCCCAGCTCTCTGCCCATCCCCATCCTCTCCCTCCTCCCCATCTGTCCCCCTCTTATGTGAGGGGCTTTGCTGGAAATGTCCCTTCCCCCCCCAGCCAGGGAGATCTCCCCTCCGGGAACAATTGACCCCCCCCATCTCGCTCCCTCCCCTCCACATTGTTTCCTCCATTCCCCACAGTTGAAAATTGAGTTCCCCCGTCCCCTCAGGTGACAGTCGGGCTCCTCCATCCTCTCAGGTGATAGTTGGGCTCCCCCATATGCAGCTGCCTAGGTAAGCGCCCCCCAGCCAGAGCCTGCCCCGGCACCCACATCCCCTCCCCCACTGCCTGTCCCAGGCGACCACCTGAACCTGCGTCCCCCTTTCCCCAGGTCACAGCTCCCTCCCTGACCCTGCACCCCCCCCGACACCCCTCCCCCAGGCCAGACTCCTCTCTGGCACCCTGTGATGGCGCGTTGGGGTCCCCCGCCTCCTGCACCCCCGTAATGGCAAGAACAGACTCCACCAGCCAGTAGAATAGAGGTGGTTTATTGCTTCTTCAGGATACAGCACAGCACAGATGTCATCAGGCTACAGGGCAGGTCTAGGATGCCTCAGCCCCCCTTGATATAGGGAAGGGGGTCTCGGCTTCTAAACCCCGCAGCCTGTAGCTGAGGCTGCTTCCTCCATGCTCCCAGACAGAAACTAACTAACTCTCCTCCAGCCCTGCCCCCCAGCCAGGGCAGACTTCCACCCCCTCCCTGCACCCAGGCTCCTACCCTAAACTCCCTTCTGCACCCAACCACCCCGTCCCAGACCCCAAACCCCTCGGTAGAAATGTGGCCCTTGATCAGTTACCAAAATGCCCCCCCCCCATTAAAAATTATTGACCAAGCCTGATCCAAATGTTTTTTCAAATGTTGTTTAATCAGAGTTTAAATCCAGTTCTATACAATTAGGAGGGTTGGGGAGAGGGGGACGCAGCTGCTGGCTCCTCAGCTCCCTCACTGGCTGTCTTCCTGCTGCCAGGGAAGCAGAATCCGTCAGCGGTTCATCCCCCAAGGACTCAGGGGTACTGGGCCCCCCGGGATTTCCCCCCCCCTCCCCTCTGCGCTGAGATTTGTTCTGCTCTCTGGTCACGCCTGTCAGGCCTGCAGCCCGTAGGGTGAGCTCCTGACCCCCCCAGGGCTCCTGACACCTCTGCCCCCTCCCGCCTCCTAGGACACGGTTACTCCCCCAACCATGCGGGTAGGACGTGGGGTGGGGGCAGCCTGAGGAAAGGGGTGGGGGGGACTCACTGAGGGGAAGAGAAGGAGACCCTGCCCCTGCCCCTGCCCCATTCTCCTGCATTTGCTCCGGCTGCTCACCATGTATTCCAGGAGCTGATGGGCCTGCCCATGCAGGGCGTGGGCCAGGACCAGCCCGGCCTGGCTGGGGCGCCGCAGGGGGGAGCGGGCAGCGAGCAGAGCCTTGTCCAAAAAGCAATTCTCCTGCTCTGGTGTGAAGAGCTGCCCAAAGACCTGGAATGAAGAGCACAGGAGGTTTCAGCTGACGGCCCAGAGCCCGGCCCCAACTCCTGGGGCTAAAACAGCTTCCTCCTCCCCCAAACTCCCTTCCAGACCCTGCACCCAGACGCTCTCCTCACCCGGCACCCCAACCCCTGCCCCAGGTCACAGCTTCCTCCTGCCCCCAAGACCCTCCTACCCCCACGAGGGCCCCAGCCAGCCCCACCCCCGAGCCCTGCCCTGCCCTGGCAGCGCGTCCTTACCTCTCCCACCCGCACGCTGTTGCTGTGAGCCAGGACCCATCTTTCTTTGTAGTAGTGTCTGCACCACAGGTCCTCTGCCTGGTGGATGTTGAGGCCTGCAAGAGACACAACAGGGTCATTCTGCTGGCAGGTCTGAGCCCTTCCCCTCCCACGGGTCCCTGCAGGCATCCCTGGGCAAATGGAGGGGCACAGGGGGCAGAAGGGGAACACAGAGGGACGCATCCCCCCTTGGGCCAGTCTGGGGGAAAAGGGCTGGGTCCCCTCCCCTCGCCGCCGGCACCCTCAGGGTGTCCCTGGGGCCCACATCCCTGCTGGGTTACTTACCCCTGTGGTGCAGGACTAGTTGGCAGAGGCGGTGCACCCCCTCCCGGGCCAGCCGGCTGACGTCCTCGGAAGGGTCCGAAATGAAAAGGCCCAGCTGGGCCACGTGGTGACCCATCCTCGGCCAGTCGGCTGAGTTCTGAGGGGAGAGAGAAGAGGGGGGGTCCCTCAGCATCCTGTCCCACGCAAACGGCCGCTCCCTGAAAGGCCCAGGGTCGCCCCTCCCCGGGGAAAGGGGAACGCGGATCAGTCCCGGCCCATTCCCGGCCCTGCCTCTGCCTCCCGGGGATGCTCCCAGCGCCGCGCCCTGCAGCGCCAGACCCCCCGGCTCCGAGGTCACTTACGTCAAACCCCGGGAGGGTGGTGGCGACTCGCAGCAGGGCCGTGGTGCTGCCAAGGGCCCTGGCTCGCTCCTGGGGCAGGCGGGACTCCAGCCACGGGCTCAGGTGCTGGGGGGGAAAGAGGCACGTCAGGACCCGTAGGGAGGCACCGGTTCTGGGCAGAGCCTGGGGCTCCTCTCGGACTGTGCCCCCCCCAGCCACTGACACAGCTCCTCTCTCGACCCCCCGAGGAAGCAGGGACAATGGCCCCGTCCCCCCCACGGGGCTCACCTCCAGAATCAGCTGGAGCCGGGCGGTGTCTGGGGACTCGGCGAGGAGATTGCCCAATAGGACATCGAGGATGTCAGCAAGGCCCCGGCTGAACTCCTGCAAGACAAGGGGGAGCCCTGGGTCAGAGGGGGGGCTGGGGTTGGGGGATCCAGGCCGCCAGAGGCTGCTCCTGCTCCTGGCTGGGGGGGGGGGCGAGGGAGGGGACGTACCTGATTGTGGGTGGGCTCCTGCTGCCAGTCCCCAGACACTGTCTGTCCCACGGCCGCCCTCAGCAGGGGGCTCAGGAGCTGGGCCGGCAGGGGAGGCTTCAGGGTGCTGGCAGGAGAGAGGGGCAGAGACTGTTAAGTCAGCAGCAGGAGACAGAGACTTTCCCACTCCCTGGTCAGGGGATCTGCTCTTGGAGGGGGTCGGGGGGGTCGGTACCTGAGGCTGCAGGCAGCGCTGAGGCAATTGGCCAAGACCAGAGGTGGGGGGAGGCCTCCATGATCTCCTGGGAGACCCAAGGAGACAAAGGGGCGTGTGAGACTGGGGCCCCCAAGAGACGCTCACGCGGCCAGCGCCCCCACCCAGCAGGATCCAACCCCACTGCCTCCCGCTGCCCTGTAGCCCCCCTGCCCGGCACAGGGCTCCTCCCAGCACCCCCCTCCCAAACCGGGACCAGCTCAATCCTTGTCCCCAGGCCGTCTCCTGCCCCTCACTGCCCTGGTGACCAGCCTCTGAATCTCCTCATCCCAGCTCCCCAGGCGCATCCCCAGCAGCCCGCTCTGCTGCCTTCCAGCCCCCCATGGCCCGGGGAGACCCCTCCCTGTCCCGAATCCCCCTTCCTGTCCAGCACCCCAGACCTGCCCCATTTCTGTGTCCCTCCCTCCTCCACCAACCCACCCACCCACCCCCTCCAGCTCTCCTGGCCCCACCATTTCCAGGTCCCCCACCCATCCCATTTCCAGGTCCCCCACCCACACCCATTGCCCAGGCACACCCCTGTCCACCCCTCGTATCCCATCCCCTCCTCCCGGCCACCGCGACTCGCTCACCACAATCCTGGCCACCACGGTGTCCCTGCTGCAGCGCGTCGCCAGGGTGCCCTCGCCCCTTTGGAGGGCGGCGAGGCAGGCGGTGGAGATGGCCAAGAGGAACCGCTGGAGGGCGGCTGGGCTCTGCACCCCAGAGAGAGTCTGTGAGCCTGGGGCCTGCCCCCCCCCCCCCCGCCCCCGGGCAGCGGCAGGGCTCAGGTCTCCCAGGAGTGGAGGTGGGAGCTGCTGGTTGTCCAAGCACCCACACTCCCCCCCCAACTGCTGCCCCAGGCTTGTGGGGGCCCAGCTGGTGCATGACAAGAAACCCCAGCTTGGGGGGCCCATGTCATGCAGGAGAAGGAGCCTCAGGGAGATCCCCAGGGACAAGCCCCTCCCGGGGGGGGGGACGTGCTGGGAAGGGGCTGGACACACTCGGGTCCCCCCCGTGTGGAGAAGGTTCCTACCGTGTCCCGGGTGTGGAGCTGCTCTTCGATGTCATAGATGGCCCCTTCCTCCACCCGGGAGTCCACCCGCTCCTGGCAGCGCTCCGGTGAGGCGCAGGGGGACTCTGTGCGGGAGGGAAGGGAACAGGGTGACTCCAGTGGCCAGCAGGGGTCACGCGCCCCCCATGTCAGGGACCCAGGGCAGGTTGGGCCCCACACGCCCCTCGCAGGGACCCATCCCCCTTCCACCCTCACATCAGCCAACGCCCTCGGCAGAGCCCCCGCCAGGAACAAGAGAGCCAAGCAGCAGCCCCCGCCCCCATCCATTGCCCTGGCTGCAGGGCAGACACTGGGGCTGCCCCTCCCCCCGGGTACTGGGTGAGCCCCTGGGCCCAGCGTGTTCACGGCCCCTCACCTGGGTCTGAGCGGCTGCGGGAGGTAGCCCGGCTGCAGCTGGAGGCCCAGGCGCTGCTGCTGACGGACCTGGACCCACAGCTGCAGGGGCTGGTGCGGGGAGCGACGGGCTGGGGGCTCCCGGAGACTGGCAGGTCCCCGGGGGCCGGGCAGGGCGATGCCCCCTGGTGGTAATGGGGGCTGGGCTCCCGGGGCAGATGTTTCTCTCCACAGAGGAGGAGGCCCCAGAGCCACTCTACCCAGCTGCCCCGCTGGGCTGGGTCCCGCCTTCCCAGCCGCCCCTGGAGCCAGGTCCGGGTGGGCCTGGCCGGTGGGCGAGTCGCCCCGAGCTGGTGGGATTCAGCTTCCCCGCCCGCGGGGACGGAGGAGCTGCTCCCCACCGGCCCTGGGGCCATCTTCAGGGTGTTCTTAAAGAATTGTCTGACGCGCTTGGCCATTCTGCAAATGAGAGGAGCAAAGGGGAGCTGGGGGTGCAGCCTGAAGAGCGAAATCCAGGGGTTCCCACTCCCCAGAGCGACTGCCCCCAGGCCCCAAATGGCCCCTTGCTTATCGGCTCGGTCTTGCACAGGCACTGCAAGGACCTGAGGGTATGTCTACACTACAATGTTAGTTCGAACTAATGGACGTGAGTTCGAACTAACATTCCTAGGTGCTACACTAGCGCTCTGCTAGTTCGAATTTAAATCGAACTAGCGGAGCACTTAGTTCGAACTAGGAAAACCTCATTTTACGAGGATTAAGCCTAGTTCGAATTTACTAGTTCGAATTAAGGGCTGTGTAGCCCCTTAATTCGAATTAGTGGGAGGCTAGCCCTCCCCAGGTTTCCCTGGTGGCCACTCTGGCCAACACCAGAGAAACTCTATTGCCCCCCTCCAGGCCCCAGACCCCTTGAAGGGGCACGGGCTGGCTACGGTGCCCGTGCCAGGTGCAAGCCTGCCAGCACCCAGCTAGCAGACCCTGCACCTGGCACGGCACAGAGCCACCCACCCGATGTCCCCCAGCCCACCCCCTCTTCCCGGGACCAGACTGGCGGCTCCCGGGAGCTTGGCCGGGACCGCAAGAGGCAGGCACCCAGCTGGGCTAGTGCGGATATCGTGGACCTCGTCCACGACCTCCGCACTAGGTCACAGGAAAGTGGCCGGCTAGGGCAGGAGAGCTGCCAGCCTGGCCACCCAGGAGCAGGTGTGCATGAAAATCAAGGGGGTCCACTGAGACCCCCGACCCTGAGACCTGAGCTTACAATGGCCGTCCTGGGTCAGACCAAAGGTCCATCTAGCCCAGTAGCCTGTCTGCCGACCGCGGCCAACCCTAGGGACCCTGAAGGGGATGGACGGAAGACAGTGACCAAGCCATTTGTCTCGTGCCATCCCTCTCCAGCCTTCCACAAACCTTGGGCAGGGACACCACTCCTACCCTCTGGCTAAGACTACTCCATGGACCCAACCTCCATGACTTGATCTCCCTTCCCTTTAAACTCTGTTCCAGTTGTAGCCTTCACAGCCTCCTGCAGCAAGGAGTTCCACAGGTTAACTATTTGCCTTGGGAGAGAGGCCGGGCCTTGCCCACACACAACCCGCCAACCTGAAGCAGATTCTCACCAGCAACTACACAACGCACCATAATCACTCCAACTCACGAACCAATCCTTGCAACAAACCTCGCTGCCAACTCTGCCCACATATATACACCAGCAACACCATCACAGGACCTAACCAGATCAGCCATACTCTCACTGGTACATTCTCCTGCACATCCACCAACGTAATATAGGCCATCATGTGCCAACAATGACCCACTGCTATATACATCGGCCAAACAGGACAGTCCCTACGGAAAAGAATCAATGGACACAAATCTGATATTAGGAATGGCAACATACAAAAACCTGTAGGGGAACACTTCAATCTTCCTGGACACACAATTGCAGATCTAAAAGTAGCCATCCTGCAGCAAAAAAACTTCAGGACCAGACTTCAAAGAGAAACTGCGGAGCTACAGTTCATCTTTAAGTTTGACAATCAACTCTGGATTAAACAAAGACTGTCAATGGCTTGCTAACTACAAAAACAGCTTCTGCTCTCTTGGAATTCACACCTCCAGATCAGCTGCTAGAAGTGGGCCTCATCCTCCTTGATTGGATCCACCTCCTCATCTCCAGCCTGATCCTGGCCTGCATATTTATTCCTGCCTCTGGAAATTTACACTACATGCATCTGACGAAGTGGGTCTTTGCCCACGAAAGCTTATGCTCCTACACTTCAGTTAGTCTATAAGATGCCACAGGACTCCTCGTTGCTTTTGCAGATTCAGACTAACACGGCTACCCCTCTGATACTTAACTTTCTCTTACTAGTTTGAAGCCTGCTACCCATTCCTTTCCTCTGGTGTCCTCTAGTCCTTCTTTATGGGAACTCATGAAGAACTTTTCTGAATGCACCCTCTCCATCCAACCCCTGCTTTTAGAGACCTCTATCCTGTCCCTGCTCCACCTCCTCTTTTCTAAGCTGAACAGTCCCAGTCTCTGTAGCCTCTCTTCATCTGGGACCTGTTCCCAACCCCTGATCATGTTAGTTGCCCTCCCCTCTCCCAGCCTTTCTCTTCCCCTCTCCCACCTCCTTTTCCCAGTCTCCCCCAGTTTTGTTCAATAAAGACAGAGTCAATGTTGGAAGAAACGTTATCTTTATTTTGTACATCAGGAAGGGGGGCTAGGGAAGGGTAAGTGGAAGGAGGTGAGGGGGGAATGGGGCACGAGCCCCAGATGGGGAGGACTGGGCTGGCTCTGCGGGCTTCTGGGGGTGGAAGCTCTCCTGCAGCCCCCCAATTGCCCCCTCTCCCCAGATGGCAGCCTGCGGCAAGTGCAGCCGGGCTGATGGCCGAGTGCTGTGATGTGCCCAGTGTGGGTACTCCGGGCACTCCAAGCCAGGACTGCTTTGCAAGCGGGGCACCCCTGAGAACTGTCAGTCCGGGATGGGGCTCGGGACCCTTTAAGCGCAGCCCTCGGCTAGCCTGAGACAGCATCTCCACGCTCTAAGTCCTCCTCTGAGGCCCTGCCGGTACTGCTTCCGGCCATCCTTAAGCCCGGTTCAGGGTCCACTCAATGTGGACATGCTAGTTCGAATTAGCAAAACGCTAATTCGAACTAGTTTTTAGTTCTAGACGCGTTAGTTCGAATTCGCTTAGTTCGAATTAACTAATTCGAACTAAGTTAGTTCGAACTAACTCTGTAGTGTAGACATACCCTGAGTCTCCTACCCATCAACAGCCCCTGCTCAGCCAATCAGGGGCGAGTCTAAGCTGTGGGGGGTGGAGCTTTCTTCTGAAAGACACCGGCATAGACCTGTTCCAGCCCCACCTCACCAGTCCCCACAACGGGGGCTGCATCCCCCGCCCCACGGGCTCCTGCAAATCTCACGCCATCCCTCAGCTTGTCTGTTGTGTCACAAGCTGGGGGGGGGGGGCAGCAGGGGAAGGGCACAGAAGAGGTAAGAACAGAGTAGAAATGCGGGCGGGATGGAGGAACCCAGCCGGCCCCGGGCGGGATCCAAACCCCTGGGGGCTCTTACCTTTTGCACAAAGGTGTCGGGATGTGGAACTCACAGAGCACAAAGGAACCGTGAGGAGGAGACGCACCAGAGCTAAAGCAACCGGGGGTCTCCAAAGTCCCCTGGGCCCGCCCCCCCTTTATCAGCCTGAGATGTGGGTCCCTCTGTGAGGTCACCACCTCCCCACCTGCCCTTTGCCTCATATGCTGAGGGCTGCCCAAAGCCACTGTAAGGTCACTGCCCCCCCACCTCACTCTGCCAGGCAAATGTCCTTCCTCTAGCTACCCCTCTGGGAAGTTTGAGCCTTTCCTAGGGGTGCCCCCCACTCCCTGACTGGGCATCCTGCGGCCAGCAGCTCCAGTAGCCCCACAGGCTGCTCCCTGCCCTACACTGCAGGCTTCTTGCACGAGAACTGTTTCACGCAGGAGTTCTTGCGCAAAAGGTCTCGTGCAAGAGCACCTCCACCCTGCCATGTGCTTTTGTACAAGAGTGTCCATCGCAGTTGAATGCTCTCTTGCGCAAGAAAGCTCTGCTGGCCATATTAGCCATAAAAGTGTCTTGCTCAAGAAGCCCCTGGAGCCTGTCCACGCTGCCTTCTTGCACAACAGCTCTTGCACAAAAGGGGCTGATTCCTCGTGGGGAGAGGAATAACTCTTGTGCAAGAAGCCCTCTTTTCTGATGCTTCACTGCAAATTTACTTGCGCAAAAATTCATGTGCAGTGTAGACGTGCCACAAGTTTTTGCACAAGAACAGTTGTTCTTGAGCAAAATGCCCGCACTGCAGCCGCAATGTGTACGTTAGGCATGTCCACTGGGAGCAGAGGAGAGGGTAGAGGAGCGGGGTCCTGGGATGGGCATGTTAATGTGGGGTGCACCCTTGGCTCACTCTGCACCTTTTGGGTGACCCTGCCTTGTTCTGTGCCTCAGTTTCCCCCCACTGCACCATGGGACCAGGGACTCTGCCCCAC
Organism: Pelodiscus sinensis; assembly: GCF_052426305.1. NCBI lineage: Eukaryota > Metazoa > Chordata > Testudines > Trionychidae > Pelodiscus > Pelodiscus sinensis. The sequence continues at coordinate 23,537,555 of NC_143069.1, read as the reverse complement.
CTCGGTGTGCTTGGATGCAGTCAGGCCAGTCTGTGACAATTATAAATTGTCAGACATATGGATGAACATAATTTGTTGGGGAAAGTCAACATGGTGTCTGTAAAGGGAAAACATGCCTTACTAATAGCCAGAGTTCTTTGAGGGAGTCAACTATCATGTGGTCAAGGGGGATCCAGTGGAGATAGTGCATTTAGATTTCCAGAAAGCCTCTGACAAGGTCCCTCACCCAAGGTTCTTAAGTAAAGCAAGTTGTCATGGGAGAATAGGCTCGGCTTATGGTCTCCCCATAACCCTCCTGCAGCTGGTTCTGCCGCATCCAGCCGCTCAGACCCATACCCTCCCCATTGGACACATGCCTCAGTTTACCTCCAATGGGCACATGCCCTGGTCTCAGATCTCCCCACAGGCGCATGCCCCTGGCTCTCTGCAATACTCACCGAGGAAAAGGATGGTGAGAGTAGATCCCATAATGGGACAGTGAAGGGTACCACCGATCCCCTAATGCACAGCTCCACCCCTCCTCAAATAAGCTACTCAGCTGGTGTTTGCAGCTACAGGAAGTCAATAATATTTCATCTCTTTTGGTATCCCTTGCCTCTTATCAGCAGGCGACATCTCGTGCAATCACAGTTAATTAGAGGTCTTTGCAAAACCGAGGAAATTATCAGCCTGGCTCAGTGTCCTGCAGCTCCAGCTTGTCCGTATCCCTGTGGGGAGAAAGGGAAGTCTCCTCTGTCTGTGGGGAGCCAGGAGACCACAGGTTCTGAAATTCAATCATTGACTGACCATTATTTCCATGACGATTCCCCTCCCCCTTTCTTTGTTTCTAGATCCAAGTGGTTGGTGACTCATGTAAATAAAATCAGGAAGTGATCATGCAATTAAAGGAAGCTGTTGTGAGGCCTGTTAGTGAAGGGACAGAGTTAAGGGTGTTTAGGGAACAGTAAGTGGCATTTCCTGGCTTTGGAGGCTTTGATTCTTTAAAGCCTCCTGCTCAGCTTGCAAACCTGCCCACGTGCAACACAAGCCCTGGCACCATGCGAGGAATGGGCATGAAGGGGAACACCTGGGTTCACTGCCCCTTGCACCATAGCTGAGCGGTGTTGGCGGCTTTACGCTGTAACGCTTGGTTCTAAGGGTCTTTAGTCAGCCTGTGAATTAAATCAGCCAGGTTCAAAAGAAAATGGGAGCAAGAGAAATTCCATTCAACCCAATGGGTCACCAACCAGGAGAGACTCAGGGACTTTCCCATGTGCCACATAAACCTTGCCCACTGAGCTGCCAGTGGGTGTGTGGCTAGGCCCCTAGAGAGGGACATAAGCTGTGTTTGTGCAGCTGCTGGCTACCTGGCAGGAGTAAGCTAGTAGTCAGGCACATTTGGCCCTGGTCCCAGCTCTGGGAGGCGAGTGGGGACTAAGGGTTAGAGGAGGAGGTTGGGAACTAGGACTCCCATGTAACAGCTAAGAACCAAGCCCTTTCTGTTTGCAGATCCTGGTTGGGCCTGGGCAGCCCTTAGACCTGCTGTGGGGAGCCAGGCTCATAAGCCTCCCCCAGCAACACACAGACAGCCCCTTCCCTCCCCCTCTCCTCCCCCCCCCTCCCGCCAGCTGCAGAACGATACAGATGCTGAGAGTATCTCTGGGCAGGCTCAGCTGAAGGGACTTGCCCCAGGCCAGGTGTTCCCCTCCCTTGGAGACCAACATCATTCCCCTTCTCATGGGCCCACAGGTCACATCCACACTTGGCCCGTTGGCCCTGGGGGAACCCGCTTCAGGGCGACAGCCCCTTCTCGTATGGTCCTTGGGGCCACACACTCCTGGGGGGGCACTAGAGCCCTTTATTTCCAACCTTCTACTGTGCTGCTTTCCATGGGAACCTCCCAACCAGCACACACAGGGACAAGGGCCGGCAATTCCTCCTGTGGCCGCTAGGTGGCGCTGCAGCCTTGCACTGCCCCGTTCCCCAGAGAATCTGGATTTGTGCTGATCTGATCTGGCCCCTCTGCATTTGATGGGATAAATGAGGCCCTGTTGCACTCGCGGCTGGCTGAGTCAGGCTATGTCTGCACTCGCGGCTTCTTGCCTGAGAAATATGCAAATGAGGCTAAGCGTGGAATATCGCCTAATGAGCCACCTTTTTTGCAGTAGAGTCTCTTGCGCCAGAAGGAGCTGTCTGCACTGCCCCTTTCTGTGCAAGAAAAACCCTCTTGCGCGATGCTGTTACGCCGATTATTTTCAGGAATAACGGCATTGCGCAAGAGTGTAAAGCTGCAAAGTTGCCATCCCCACTCAGCTATGCAGCAAAGAGCATCAAACCCATCACACCTGCTTTTCTCCCCATCACACCTGTTCTTCTCATGGTGCCAGGGCTCATGTTGCACATGGGCAGGATTGCAGGCTAAGCAGTAGGCTTTGAATAGTCAAACTCTCCGGAACCAAGAAATGCCACCTACTGTTTCCCAAACACCCTTAACTCTGCCCCCTCACGCACATGCCTTATGACACCTTCCTTTAAATGGTCAGTCAAAGACTGAATTTCAGATCCTGTACACATCTGTGTCAAGGCTGTCCCCAACTCTGGCATGATGAATGCAGAAGTGGGTCCCTCAAAAGCACTCCAAAATCTTGCCTCTGCAGGCTCTGGTACAACTCCTCCCCCTAAAAAAATCCTAATACCCAGATTTTGGGGAATCTGCTGCCACCACCTAAGTAAATCCAAGAAAACCAGGGAAGAGATCACTTGGGAAACCTCCTACCTAAGGTAATACTCTCCCCGTGCCCCAAGCTCTGTTTTACTTGGAGTTGGGAAAACAGGAGATTCACAGACAACAATGAACTCTGCCCTTGTAAGTAGGCACTGAGTCCTAAGGACACAACAATCAACCAATCCCGGTTAATTACAAGATACAACAATTCTTTATTATCAAAATAAAACTACAGTAGCAAGCACAGTAAAGTGGTTAGATGGAAAGAGCCACCAAATTGATAAAGATACTCAGGGAAACCCCATGGGCTAAAACTTGGTTACAAAGAAAAAAGAAAAACACAATTAACAGCTTAGACATTATTTCCAAATCCCCAAACCAAGGAAAACAACAAATCCTGACGGACTAGCTAAACTTTTCCCTACTTACACATTCTAAGAAATCCGTTCTTGGAGAGAGAATCATAGAATCATAGAATACTAGGACTGGAAGGGACCCCGAGAGGTCATCGAGTCCTGTCCCCTGCCCCCTTGGCAGGACCAAATACTGTCTAGACCATCCCTGATAGACATTTATCTAACCTACTCTTAAATATCTCCAGAGATGGGGATTGCACAACCTCCCTGGGCAATTTATTCCAGTGTTTGACAACCCTGACAGTTAGGAACTTTTTCCTAATGTCCAACCTAAACCTCCCTTGCTGCAGTTTAAGCCCATTGCTTCTTGTACTATCCCCAGAGGCCAAGATGAACAAGTTTTCTCCCTCCCCCTTATGACACACTTTTAGATACCTGAAAACGACTATCATGTCTCCTCTCAATCTTCTCTTTTCTAAACTAAACAAACCCAATTCTTTCAGCCTTCCTTCATAGGTCCTGTTCTCTAGACCTTGAATGAGTCTTGTTGCTCTTCTCTGGACCCTCTCCAATTTCTTCACATCTTTCTTGAAATGCGGTGCCCAGAACAGGACACAATACTCCAACTGAGGCCTAACCAGCGCAGAGTAGAACAGAAGAATGATTTGTCATGTCTTGCTCACAACACACCTGTTAATGCATCTCAGAATCATGTTTGCTTTCTTTGCAACAGCATCACGCTGCTGACTCATATTCAGCTTGTGGTCCACTATAACCCCTAGATCCCTTTCTGCCGTACTCCTTCCTTGACAGTCGCTTCCCATTCTCCCATTTCCCTCAGTCTTGGAAGATACTACAGAAGAGAGAGAGAAGAGACAACACAGAAGAGAGAGAGAAAACCCCTGTTTTTCAGTTTGAATTTTCTACCTGCATTGTTATTGACTTACCACCTGATACTTGGCTAGCTACAGGGTTAACCCCTTAGTCAGCAGACACTGGTCAGCACTCCTGATTACGACAACCCGGCTCCCAGCCTAGTGTACCCTCCCCAAAGAAGACGATCTCCCTCCCTCCCTCCCCACAGAGACATGGACAAGCTGGCGCTGCTGGACATTTGGCTAGGCTGATGATTCCAGGGTTTCCTCGGTTTTGCAGAGACCTCTGGTAACTGTGACCACATGAGATTTTGCCTGCAGATGAGAAACAAGGGGTGGTGGATGCAGTGGATCTCCTTATTTGAGGCTGGGTGGAGCTGGGAAAAAGGGTGTGGCTGGTGCCCCTCACTGGCCCATTATGGCATCTGCTCTCACCATCGCCTTCCTCAGTGAGTATTGCAGACAGACAGGAGTGGACAGGGGGGATCTGAGACCAGGGCATGTTTCAATGGGGGCGGATCTGAGACCAGGGTGTGGGCCCATTGGGGTGGGTCTGAGACCACGGGGTGGGCCCATGGGGGTGGGTCTGAGACCAGGGTGTGTGCCCACAGGGAGAGGGGAGGGAATCTGAGACCAGCACATGTACCCATGGGACTGAGGGTGAGGCATGTGACTGGGTGGGGCAGTACCAGATGCGGGCGGGAGAAGGGATTCAGGAGAGACCATAAGCTGAGCCTGTTCTCTGGGGGGTGTCACTGCATCACTCTCTGGGGACCATCCTCCCTGTCCCATTAATCTAGTGACTTCCTCTATGGGGGCAGAGGACAGGTGCTGACTGCGGCATACAGGATGGGTTTGGGGACAGGGCCCCCCGCTTAGTCTGCAGCGCTGGGGGGTCCAGTTCGGCATAGGTGAGTCCCTCAGCGCTGGGGTTGGGCTCCTGGGGTAGGGAGGGAAGAGAGTCACTATGTGTATGTGTCAAAACCAGCACACAAACACACACAGCCACACACCAGACAGTCCTGATCCCAGACAGCAGGGGGGATTCATATGCAGTGAGGGGGTGCATGGTGCATTGGTGTGGGGTGAGGCAAGGCACAGAGCTGGGGAGTTTTGGGGGGCACTTACAAAGACATCTTGCAGTTTCCCTTGGCCCACGAGGGCATCTGTGGAACAAAGACACTCAGGGGCAGGGAGGGTGTGAGAAAGCCGGAATCTGTGGCTAGTTATACAGGGTGTCTATACACCATGGGCTGAGCCAATTCCCTGGAGTGAGGATGGGACACAGGGACTGGGGCTGGATCAGTGTCCCTGGGATCGCAGGATGGGTCCCAGTGAGACCCTCAGCGAGATACGGCCCCTGCCTGGCTCCATGGAAACCACAATCCCTAATGACTCGTGCTAATCACCAGGAGCCCTGTCCTGGGCCAGCTGCCCTGCGTGCTCGGTGCTGTACGGACACCAGACACAGAGACGGTCCCTGCCCCAGTCAGGGGCCACTCACCCCTGGAGTCCCTGAGGGGTTGGAATGGGCGCGGTGTCCCTTCTGCAGGGGAGGAGCCCCCTGCCCCACAGAGCTCAGGGGAGCTTGGCTGCCCCACGGGCCATGTCCCATCCGGGCGCTAATTCCCACAGCCCCGACTGCTTCTGAGCTCCCCGGGGGGTTGGGCATTTGGGGCCTAGGTCTCATGCAGACAAGGTCTGAGTCTGTCTGTCCCTCCCCAGACGTGCTCCAATCCCTGCCCTGCGCGCCCAGTGCCCCCATCCCCACTGCCCCACAGTTGGGTGTCCCCAGGGTCTGTCCATCTCCCGCTGTGCAGGGACCGTCCCCCTCCAAACACCCGAATGGCCCCAAGGGCGTCTGAGCGGGGAGCTCTGTTCCCCAGGAGATGAATTGCTCCATTTCTCCCACTCACCTTCTCCAGGCGACACCGTTGTGGAGTTCTCTGGGTTGGGTCCCTCTGTGGGGCTGGAGAAGCTGGATGGCTGGAGAAGCCCCTGTCTGTGGCAGGAGAAGCCCCTGTCTATGGCAGGAGATGGCTGGAGAAGCCCCTGTCTGTGGCAGGTCCCATGGGACTGCAGTAGCTCCCCTGCCCATGGCCCCTGGTTAACTGGTTGCTTACTGGTTAACTGGTTAACCTTTCACATCCCTAATCCAAAGAACCCCTTGAAATGGGTTATACATTAAATGAGCTTTTTACTACCCTCGTCTCTCGTGACCATTTGGGGTGGTTCACATGCACCCTACGCAGCAGAACTGCCTCATCCATGAACGGGCCCTGGCTATGATTGTGCAAAGGGCAAAAGAACAGTCAAAATGGCTGCATTGCAACTCGTGGAGACATTTCTGCAGCATCAAACAGCACGTGGCAGCTTGCAACGTGGTGCCTCACGCGGGTATTGGCCTGAGGATAGCCCCTCCTTCAGAGGAGTCAAGTGGCCAAATCATCCACTCTGCAATAGACACAAAGGGAAATGAAAGTGCAGGCTGGCAAGCTACTGTGTACTGGGGGAAGAGATGAAATGTCTGCCTTCCCACGCTGTGTGCTTTCACAGGCTGTCTGCCTTCCCACGCTGTGTACTTTCACAGGCTGTCTGCCTTCCCACGCTGTGTACTTTCACACGCTGAGCTCAAGGGCTGTGTCTACATTGGCATTGCGCAAAAACATGCTGCCTGTCTACACTGCCAGGGAGTTCTTGCGCAAGAACACTGACGTTCTAATGTGAGAAATCGGGGCTTCTTGCGCAAGAACTATGATGCTCCCGCTCAGGAATAAGCCCTTTTGCACAACTGTTCTTGCGCAAGAGGCCAGTGGAAACAGGCAACATGAATTTCTTGCGCAAGAAAGCCCAAAGGCTAAAATGGCCATCAGAGCTTTCTTGCTCAAGAGAACATCTACAATGGCATGGATGCTCTTGCGAAAAAGCACATCTCTTGTGCAAAAGCACATGGCAGTGTAGACACTCTCTTGCACAAATACTTTAGCGCAAAAACTCTTGTGTTAAAAGTATTTGAGCAAAATCTTGCCAATGTAGATGTAGCCAAGCTGTAAAGGCGCCTACATTAAACCCAGAGGTCCCAGGTTCTGGTCTGCCTGTGGTGGTTACACAAATGCTTTAGAAAGGAGATCACTGTTATTCTCTACAGTTGGGAAAACTGACTCTCAGAGTGTGGCTATGACTCAATTATGCCATCAGATGGCATAGCCAGGATTATAGCCCAGTCCAGCCCCCACTACATTAACAGTTTGATAGAATGTTAAACAGGAAAGATGGAAATTCTGATCTACTTGAAATCTGTGTTCTTCATGTACCATTTGCTCCAAAAAAGGCATAGCTAGTGGTTGAATGATCTGTGTTAGTGGAGGCTTGGGAAAAGATTGCTTACTCTTCTGAAGCAGATCTGTCACTCAGGGCTGGAATATGTTCCCAAAAGAAAAAAAAATCAGATACACAAAAAGGAAAACAAATCCAAAGAGTTTGCAACAGTGGAGCCCTGGGCTAGTGTTCTCAGAGAATCCATGTTAGAGGCCAAAATCTGAAAAAGGTGTGAGAGAGAAACATCATAGAAATTAACATTCACAGCAACTCAAGAGAACTACCTGAAATCCAGAGGGAATATAGGGTTGTTAACAAAAACCCTACCTCATTTCATAGTCATGGCAACATCAGAGGGGTAGGCCAAGACTGAATGTTTTTTTAAGCACTGTTGTAGGAATTATTCTGTGGCAGTTCTCTGGCCTGTGCCATGCAGAACATCAGACTAGATCACATGTTAGAACCAGAGATAACCTGAATGGAAGTGCCTACATATATTTCAAAATACATCCCACAGATTCTTTTGAGGGAAGTATCAAAATATTTCATGTTGGCCTTTTCATTTGAACTGACATTCATGCGTGAAGTCACAAATACATGAGCTATGTATTCAACCCAAATATTTCACAAGAAAAAACAACAAAATCCGTTTTGGTCATGAGCTAAACTCATATTTTTCCCCAGATTTTTTGATTTGGCCACTGAATCCAGAAATCACTTCCTCACTCATCTCTACATCTACCTGGTTGCAGGTGGTATTCTGATCATGCTCTCACAAGCAGCCCTACTGAATGCATTGAGAATATTTATGTGAATAAAACACATTACAATGGGAATGGTTCTATTCTCAGTATGTGTATTATTGCAAAAACATTTGACCAGCTTCTCCTCTTACAGCTTCTTCACATGGGGAGTCCTTCCAGAACAGTATTCCTGATTAACTCCACGTTTCTTAATTTTGATGAAGTTTTGTTTAAAAATTAAAAAAAAATATGAGAAAACGCGGGAAAAATTCTATTTCAACATTTTGGGAAAGAAAAGTTTTCATTTTTTTTCAGTTCCAAATACAGTTTTGTTTGGAAAGGTCCTTTCTTTTATATTAAAATGCTCCCCCCCCCCCTCGAAAAAGGTCTAAATCAAAAGGAAACAGTTTAATCTCTCTCTCTCTATATAAATAAGTTTTCTATGGGATGACAGAGTGATGTGATGACACTGTATCCCACAGCCCCTCCTCTGCCCTCAGCTGCCCTACCTCCTCCTGCCCTCCCTAGTGCTCTGGAGGGCTGGAGCCATGTAACCTTTCCCCTCCCCATTCCTGGAGCCTCCAGGAGCCATGTATCCTCCCAGAAGGGAACCAGAGGCCTTCCCCTTGCGGGGGTGGGCCAGGACCCACATGCCCTCCCCCTTCACAAGGGAGGGGCCTGGGACCTGTGCACCCTCCCGGGGGAAGGAGGGGCAGAGCCACATTTCCTCCCGCATCACGTGGGGTGGGCTGGAAGTCATACACCCTCATCCCTCGCAGGCAAAGGGAGAGAGCCAGGCAGCCTTGGCCCAGCCCAACACCCTGGTGGATGGAGGAAAAGAGCCAGGCCAGCCTCGACCCAACCCTCCAGTGGCCCAGCGGGAGAGCTGGGGCTGCCTACCCACAGTGATGGAGCTTGGTGAGCGTAGCGAGCAGGGAGCAGAGCCCCCTAGTTTAATCAAAATTAAAGTTTTCATTTCAGCCCCCACATTCTTCATTTTGTCTCATGGAAAATATTCAAAATTGTAGGTCGCGTGTCCTGATTTCTGGGTGAAGTTCTTGGATAAGCTCTGAATGTTTTAGGGGACAGAAAATCCATTTCCCCAGCCAGACGGGAGAATGAACCCCATGGGACAGACATTAGTCGTCTTGCTTAATGCGCTATTGGAAGTTGCACGGTTACTGTCATGGGCTGGGTGGGATAAGAACCTACATAGATTAAAACAGCATGTCTAGGATGAGACCAAACCAGAATGTCAAATGCAAATGCCTCTGCACTTTGGGGAAGCTTTAACTCCAACCTAAGCTGTGTGACCTAGGTCCCTCCTCAAAGGGGTTCGTACTTGCCAGGTGTGCTCACCAGTGCCATAAGGATGCAAGTCATCTGTTTCCCCAGCTGGCGAAAGACCTGCTGTCTGGTCTGTGCAAGGACCTACTGTTGTGCAGGTCACCACCGTGTCTCCGCTGGGCTGTGAGCCCTGTGGAAAAAGGGCACATACGTTAGTGTGTAAATGAGTCTGTGAAGGCTGCAGAAGAGATATATGGGCAAAGGCTAAAACGTGGGTGCAATCCCTCAGGAAATTGCCTGCAGTTGGGAATGTCTATAGAACTTCTGGATCTAAAACTGGGAGTTTGTGTAGCCTCAGCTAGTGGAAAGTAGATTTATTAACCAGGATGGGTGGTGTAACCCACGGGCTCTTGCAGCCATCTGCAGAGGGCACGGGGGTATAAAAGTTACGGGGGTCCCATGGGACTGGTGTTTACCTTCTAGTTCACCAAACAGTGTCACATGAAAGTGTGTGTCACACCGGTCCTCATAATCTTCTCTAAATGTATGTGCAGAGAATACGGAAGGAGGTATGTGTCTATTGGTAGTTGTGTTCTTTAGACCTTGTAGCTCAAGGCAAGGAGGTGGGAGATGCTTATTTCCCTTGCTGACCATCCTGTGTCTTACAGTAGTACTCTATTCGCATAGTGAGTCACCTGTGAATGGAGAGAAGGCAGGGGGAGAATTATGAGAATGATGTTAAAAGCAGGGGTGGGGTGGCTGCTTTACAGGTGAAGAATGAAGTACTCGACTGAGATATCTAGGAATGCAGAAAGATGCTCTGAGTTCCTTTACCAGGGGAAGGGGACAAAGTGCCAGTCGGTGTAGTTTCTGTCTTGGTTAAAATGCAGTGAGAAGGACTTTGGCTGGTTTTGATGGACATGTAACCCTTTTTTCCAGCATTTCTGTCGGCTGCCATTGAATCTCTCTCCTTTGTTAAATAAGCTCACAGGTGCTTTTCCCGTGAACTAAGTGCTGTGTACAATGCTGAGCTGTGTTCTCAGGTGTAACTATAAGCTGCTGGGTACTGGGCCTTTGGGATCTGGTAATTCTGTAAGTGGTTAAGATGCTGAATGTCACAGGGGCCCCACTCAGAGTACTCAGGGTTGGAGTTTGCCTGGCACTTGCCTCTCTGAGAAACACTGGAGCCCACATGAGTTGCCTGTGGCTGATAGGATCAGCCAGCTGACCCCTAGCAGGCAGAGAGAAGATTCCTCATGGTAATAGCAGGCATTAACGAGATGCCTTAGAACTTTGAGTAACCTGAGCATCATCACAGGTGGTCTAATGACCTCTAGAGGGAGACAGAGGGCAGTAATGACCAGGTGTGGGTGATACAGGCAAAGAAGTTAGGGGAAATAAGAGCTTTTATAAGTTTATTGGGAGGAAAATGCAATAGATCCTTTAATAAATAGAATAATAGAATCATAGAACACTAGCACGTCAAGAGATCATCAGGTCAAGTCCCTTGCCCTCACGGCAGGACCAAGGACTGTCTAGATCATCCCTGACAGGTGTCTGTCTAGCCTGCTCATAAACATGTCCAGTGATGGAGATTCCACAACCCGCCGAGGCAATTTATAAACAAGAGGGACAAAATTAATGTTTAATCAAAATGGCTGAGTCACTAAAGAACTTGTAAAACAACAAGTAGTCCTGAGGCACCTTAGAGACTAACAAAAATATATACATAATAGCATGAACTTTCGTGGGCAAAACCCACTTCATCAGATGAACTGTAAAGGAATAACAAAAACCCAGAAATGATAACAGAAAAAGAAAGGAAAGAAAGGTACCTGTCAATTGTAGGACCAGTGCTAACGAGGCTAAACAAATGGGCTGGAAGTGTCATATACTTAGCTTTTGATGTAAAAATGCAGTGTTAAAGGCAGTGGAGACTGGCTTTATAATGCCACATCCAGTTAATGTCAATGTCAAACCCAGGGAAACAGTGTCAAGTTTACAAATGAAGATCAGTTCCGCACACTCTCTCTGTAATTGGCTGGTGAAATTCCTTTGTAGAAGAATGATTACTTTTACATCCAAGAATGAGCACCCAAGCAGGTTAAAAAGTTTCCCTATAGGTTTATATGTGTTACCATTTCTGATGTTTGATTTGTGTTCATTTATTCTTTGTCATAGAGACTGACCAGTTTGACCAATAGATATGGCAGAGCGGCAGTAACAACAAATGAGAAAGTAGTATCTCTGGGAGGAAATTAGTTATTAAAATTGAGACTGAGATTTTAAAAACATCTTTGAGAGGTAGGAGAATTATTACTAACTTGCTCAGTCACTTCTGTAAATCATAGTTCTTGAAGATAGTGGAAACAGCAATAAGAAGGACAGGTTTCACATTTTCTGGTAAATCTGGTAGCTACAAAATGCTGGCTTAACTGCACAGTTCAGTTTCTTTCATCCTGGCACTATGGTAATGTCAATAAATTAATAACTTTCACGCTTTCACTTACCTGAGTGCTGGCCCTGTCAAATCCAATGGTTGTGGAATCTGAGGAAAGAGACTGAATATATTAATATGAACTCTGCTTGAAATGCCAGGGAACTTGTGTTAATGCCAGAGCTGGTCAAAATGATGCTGCTACAACTTTTTAAAAAGCAATCGATATATAAATGACTGATCAATATGAAAATGGTTGCTGGAAATGTTAATTTTGGTCATTTCCCCCCATGTTTTAGATGAAAAGTTATTTTTATCTAGTGATATTAGATTTCAAAAATATTTCACCATTTTACCCATTTTTTGTTGAACCCCCTGTGAAAGTAGAAAGAATTATACTGTAAGAGAAAGATGAATTGTACTGTAATAATTGAATAAGTTAAATGAATTCTGTTTGTCTTTTAAGAGGAAGAAAAAAAGTATGTTAATGTTGATTGTAGGTATGCAGATCAAGGTGCCAGCCAATTTGGGCCTGAGTTTAACAGGAAGAGAAACATTAGGTGTTAGACAGGAAACAATTCTAGATAATCAGGGAGATATAGCCAGGAGATTGCTGTGTGCTTGATATTGAAAAGAAGATACTTAACCACACTAATAATGTGAAGTTTTGCCACACCCTTTGATCTTGTTAACTTGGCCTTTTGACTGTATAAAATCAAGGGGTTTGAACCTTGTATGGTACTCACATTTTCTGAATGCATTTTAGCAAAGCTTTGCTGAAATAAACAGAGCAGTCTGCCAAATCTGTGAGTCCTGTCTGACTTTGACAATTTGGAGGTTCTACCGAGATGGCAACCGTCTTCGCTGAGGCTGTGTGATCCTTGACTGTTTTGCAGGATGACCGTGGTAGCTGGCACCTGGGCATTTGGCCCGAGCGGTCCTCTGCCAGAACGGAAAGGTGCACAACCACAGTGAAGTCTACGCCATCGAACCTGTTGGTTCCTGCTCTGTTCTGGTAGGGATCCCGGGATCTAACATCAGGACTCTGGTCAGGTAATTATTTTGTCCGGACTGAGGACTGTCTTGTCTCTGTGTCTATCCGTCTTCCCTGTGGTGTGAGTGAGTCTGGGAGCCATCCCTGTCCAGGGACTGGCCGACCAAGGGGCTCCTGTCCCCGCAGTCTGTGTGACTGGTATCTGCACAATCGCAGCCGCACCGCACCTTGGATAAAATCCTTGGAGTGAACGCAAGGGCGATTGAGGCAGTAGCCTGTGGGCTTCTTTTGTGTGTTGCACTGGGCACCGCTCTGACGAACCCGAATTTCCTCCTTGTGTGATTGGTGTATGAAGTCCTCCTGTATGGGTAACTAGACATCTAAGCAGGGCAGTTCCCTAAAGGGACCCTGGCTCAGTTTATATATTTTAGAAAGGGTCCGGACTCCTGTAAATTTCTGGAAAAATGATCTAGATTAACTCTGGGGGGATCCCAAAACTCAGTGGCCACTGTTAGGATCTTGGAACAAAGACCAAGTGGACGTCTTAAAAGACAAACTTGGCCTTCCCAAAACTAAATTGGCTAGAGGAGAGGTAGATAGCTTCATGCAGTGGTGGGACGAGGCAAATCTTAAATGAACTGAATCGAAGCTCGCCTCCCTTAAAAATTCTAATTATAAGAAAAAGCTTTATTGGAAACCTCCTCTCCCACCACCAGACCGAGCGCTTCCCTTTACCCCGTCCTCCAAGAAGACTCAGACCGGTCCCACTTGAAGCTATAAACCCTGGACCCACACGGAGCTCCACTCGATTTTAAAAGGTTTTCCAAAGCCCCAGGAAAACCCTACCAAATTTGCAGAGGAATTTTGCTAGTGTGCAATGCCTATGAACCCTCTGAAGCAGACCTCCTGCAACTGTGTAAACTACTTATAACCCCGTAAACAGCAACAAAGAAAAAAACCCGGGCAACTATCACACAGACTGACTGATGGTTTTTTTGTTTGGTTGGTTGGGTTTTTTTGGGTTTTTTGGGATACAGCAACCAGGTAAAAATGGACAGGGCGCCCTGGCGCATGCGTTTGTTAATAGCCTCTTATCTGCTATTAGCAGTATGTTAAAGCAAATAAGTGTTGGATGGGAGGCCAAGACCATGGACAAATTGCAAGCAGTGGCAGAGCATTGCCACTGCACTCTAAAAAGAAAGAGAAGCAGTCCTCACAAAAGTTGATAGCTCTGCAAATACAGCATTATTCAGGGCAGGGCAGACAGTACTGGGAATGGGGAGGGTACCAAGAATGGGGATAAGGTCAGAGAAGGGGTCGTGGCACCGGGTTTTTGGGATTTAAAGGTTTCAGCTCCGGTCATATCCACCCTGTGGGAACAAGGCATTATTGTCCCCTGTTCCAGCCCCTGTAACACCCCTATCCTCCTCCCAGTTCGAAAAGCTGATGGTAAATCATGGCGGTTTGTTCAGGATCTTCAAGCTATTAACTGCATTGTTGTACCCACCTTTCCTGTAATCCCTAACCCAGCAACTAATCTGGCTTCTATCCTGCCAGATGCAACTCATTTTACTGATGTTGATCTGTGTTCTGCTTTCTTTTCTGTCCCGGTTCACCCTAAGTCCCAGTATCTTTTTGCCTTTTCTTACAAGGAGCAGCAGTATGCTTCCCAAGGGGTACACAGAAAGCCCGTCTTACTTTTCCCAAGCATTAGCCAAAGACCTTGTTGACCTGGTCTTCCCCTCTGGGTCCACATTGGTCCAATGTGTAAATGATCTACTCCTCTGTTCCCCTTCATTATCTGCCTCAGAAACTGACTCTTTAGTGCTTCTCACTGCCCCCCCAGCCACCTTAGGGTTACCTGACTACTGTAAGCCTTTACCCTTTTCTGTCACGAGCAATCTGGTTGTGCACTTGGGGTTCTTACTCAGGAGCATGGTGGCAAAAATCGTCCAGTAGCTTATTTCTCTGCCACCTTGGATCCTGTTGCCCAAGGTCTACCCCCCTGTCTGCGTGCTGTGGCTGCCGCGGCACGCCTAATTGAAATGTCTGAGTCCCTTGTCCTCCGCTCTCCTGTTTCTCTCATGGTCCCTCACTCTATAGATACTCTCCTGCTGCAATGTAATACAGCTCACCTTTCCTCCGCCCGCCTCACTTTTACTGCTTTCGGCTTCGCATATCACCATAAAGTGCTGTTCTCAGTTGAACCCTGCCACTCTCCTTCCTCTGGCTAATGACGGTGAACCCCACGACTGCCTTGCAAGTGTCTCTGCTGTCACCGTCTCATGCCCCGACCTTTCTGATGTCCCTCTCTCTAACTCCGACCTTGTGTTATTCACTGACGGTTCCTGCTTTAGAGATAGCCAAGGTCGTCTCCTCGCAGGATACGCTGTGGTATCACTCTCTGAAACCCTAGAAGCTGCGCCTTTACCTTCTGTGACCTCAGCACAAGTCGCTGAACTAGTTGCCCTAACCCGCGCTTGCTTTCTGGCTGAGGGACGCTCCGCCACCATTTATACTGATTCTCGATATGCTTTTGGGGTTGTACATGACTTTGGCACCCTCTGGCAAGCTCGGGGTTTCCTTACCTCTGCTGGTACCCCTATCAAGAATGGCCCCTACATTGCTGCTCTCCTGTATGCACTCCCATCTGCATTAGCTATTGTTAAGTGCCCTGGTCACTCCACAGCAGATACTGATGTTGCTAAGGGTAATGCTGCCATAGAACCTTCCCCAGGTGCGTTTCTCGGTTCCCTTTCTGTTTCTGTACCACCGCAGTCCCTTTCTAAAGTCACCCTGCTCCTGGTTTTTGATCTGAGGAAGTGGGTCTGGCCCACGAAAGCTCATCATCTAATAAACCATCTTGTTAGTCTTTAAAGTGCTACATTGTCCTGCATTTTGCTTCACCTGCTCCAAGACTCTGCCTCAGAAACAGAAAAAGACTCCTGGGTCGCCCAGGGTTGCTCTCTACACCCTGATTCCCTTTGGCGCCCCCTTATTGGTGCCTTTGTGGCCCCCTTTTCGCTCTACCCAGCTCTGGCCGCCCTGCTACACGGCGTTTCGCATGTCGGAAAGGAGGGTATGATCTCTGCTGTAACTAAGGCAGAATGGTGGGCCCCCCATTTCAGCTCTTTTGCAGCTCACCACTGTGCCGCCTGTACCACTTGCCAAAGCTACAATGTTGGCAAACCTGTAAAGGTAGCTCAAGGGTTCTGGGGCCTGCCCCAAGCACTGTTCTTGCATTGGCAGCTTGATTTTGTACAAATGCCTGTGTGTCAACTATATGAATTTATTTGGGTTATGGTATGCTTATTTTCGGGTTGGATTGAAGTCTTTCCTTGTTGCAAAGCTGATTCGCTGTCTGTTGCCAAATGTTTGTTAAATCATATTATGCCTGCCAAAGAAACTCCTGCCACTCTGTCCAGTGACCGGGGTACACGTTTTACTGAACAACTTGTTCAGCACCTGGATCGTGTGTTACATGTCACACACCTGCTGCACTGTCCCTACCATCCCAAAGACATAAACTAAGTCCTTTTGAAATTGTTTATGTGAACAATGGCTACCATTACTCCAGTCTCAGACTTGAACTTGACTCACAGTACACTCCTTCAGTACTGCAAGGGACTAATGCAAGCTGTAAGTCACTTCCATTCACAGGTTCGAGCCGCCTGGCCGACGGAACCCACCTCGGATGCCTGCCACACTCTCGAGACAGGTGATTGGGTCTACGTACGACACCACCAACGAAAACACGCCATGGAACCCCGGTGGAAGGGCCTGCATCAGGTGCTGCTCACTGCCCAGACGGCTGTTAAGTTATCCGGCATCGCAGCATGGATACAGGCTTCGCAGTGTAAGAAGGCACCATCCCCAGCGGACCAATCATCACCTCAGGACCATGCAGAGTCAATTTTGACTCCAGAAGAAGACGTAGAGGAACAGCCTGCAATACCTTACAACCTACGTTCGCGTAAGGATTGCCTGAAGCAGATGAGGACCAAAAGCAAGGCCCAAGAAGAAGCAGTAGTGAGCCTAGCGCCTGCTGCCTGGTGGACATAAAACTGTAACTGCGGTTCCCTCAGTGGAGGTTGTCAGAACCAAAAGGGTCTTGCCTCCAACATGTGCCACTGGTGGGGCCTGTTCCTCGGCCACTGGTGTCTTAAGATCTGGGGAATCCACAATGACAATGACAATTCTTTTATCCACCAGCAAGTATGGATCGCTCAGACCCTTAATATCTCTAATTGCTGGGTCTGCAGCCACATTCCATCCCACTCACAAGCTGGTTCCTGTCTTGGCAATCCCACTTAATTCCCCAGGCCTCACCCGTTTAACAAGACATGGAACAGTAATGACACTTGGGAAGCAGTGGGAATAATTGTGGGAATAAATGTATCTAAACGGATAAGTGTGGAGGAGAAAAAAGGTCACTGGTGTTTGGTGTGTAATGGGACGGGGCTGAATCTGGGGAGGAGCAGTTGTCTCCAGCATATTGTAACATCAGTACAATCTTTAATGCCATGCAAATAACACCACTCCCCGTAAGGAGAATCACCGTGTGCCCTTCGGGGGATATTACTCCTCCTTTGTAGACACCTATATGGCAAAGGGGTGCAACCGACCCTTCCCGGCTTTGATAGGGCATCATTGGGTCTGTGGAACAAAGGCCTATACCACATTACCAGTTAACTGGTCAGGTATCTGTTATCCCGCCCAACTCTTCCCACAATTCCGAGTGTTAGAGTCCTTCCCATGAGAACGCCTCCGTAATTTTAGGCGAAAAAGAAGGGACTTGTCGGATGCCCAATGGTATGTGAATCACATAAGCCCTTTAACTTGGGAAGAGGCTATTGGTGGTTCCTTTGACCCACTTGGGGGAGTAATACATCATGCAAAAAGGCTTCTGAGGTTACAAACAGTAGTTAAAATCATGGAAAATGAAACTGGAAAAAGTTTAAGGGCCCTGGCCAAAGAAACAGGAGCGATCAGACAAGTGGTCCTCCAAAACCGTCAGGCATTGGATATAGTGCTGGCAGCAAAAGGAGGGACCTGTGCTCTCATTGGCAAAGAATGTTGTGTATATATACCAGACAACACCAATGATAGAATAGATCGCGCTAGCTACTTAAAAAAGATTGCATACCTTTCCAACGAAGAGCCAAGTTCCCTGTGAAAATGGCTAAGTAACTTGTCCAATTTCTCTGGCATAGGAAACTGGTTGTTTCAGGAAGCCCTGACTATCCTATTTGGAATCTTAATAATTTTTGTATGTTTTCAGTTAATCTCCTGTTGTATCCAAAACTGTGCAAGACATGTCACAGACATGTCCCCTCACCAGAGTGCTAATCTGATGCTTTTAAATATCACTAATGAACAAAAAGACAAAGAACGGTTAATGCAAGGAACCCAGTAATTGTTGGTCATAGGCGAGGCTTGACCAAAAGGAGGGATTGTGAAAGTAGAAAGAATTATACTGTAGGAGAAAGATGAATTGTACTGTAATAATTGAATAAGTTGAAGGAATTCTGTTTGTCTTTTAAGAGGAAGAAGAAAAGTATGTTAATGTTGATTGTAGGTATGCAGATCAAGGTGCTAACCAATTTGGGCCTGAGTTTAACAGGAAGAGAAACATTAGGTGTTAGACAGAAAGCAATTCTAGATAATCAGGGAGATATAGCCAGGAGATTGCTGTGTGCTTGATATTGAAATGAAGATACTTAACCACACTAATAATGTGAAGTTTTGCCACACCCTTTGATCTTGTTAACTTGGCCTTTTGACTGTATAAAATCAAGGGGTTTGAACCTTGTATGGTACTCACATTTTCTGAATGCATTTTAGCAAAGCTTTGCTGAAATAAACAGAGCAGTCTGCCAAATCTGTGAGTCCTGTCTGACTTTGACACTTCCCAGGGTGCCCTGGTGGCCACTCCAGCCTCAACCAAGATCACTCCTCTCCTTCCTCCCTCCCCGGAGCCTTTGGGGGTTGACTCTGGCCACAGTGTCTGCGCCAGTTCCAAGCCTGCCAGGCCAGAGCCAGCAGTTACTACCCCTGACCCAGTGGCCCCCAAACATGAGCCAGCAAAGACTGGCAGCCAGCCCTCCACCACTCGCCAGGAGCAGTCTGCCAGCTCCCAGGAGCCTGACAGGGGCTGGAGAAGGCGGGCGCCTTCCTGGTCCAGGGTGGAGATCATGGACCTTATTCAGGTTTGGGGGGATTGCCCCCAATGTCCATGATCTCTGCACTAGAGAGAGGAATGCGGCCGTCAATGGCAGGATAGCTGCCAGCCTGGCACTAAAGGCCACATGTGAACCCAGGAGCAAGTTTGCATGAAAATCAAGTTGGTCTGGAGAGCCCCCCAACCCTGAGCCTTGACCTTCCCCTCCCCTTTCTTCCCCTTGCTTCCTCCCCCCAAGTTTTCCCCCTCTCCTCTCCCCGCCTCTCTTCTCCTCTCTCCCGCCTCCTTTCCCCAGTCTCACCAGAGTTTCATTCTCCCCCCTCTTCCCCGGGGTTTTGTTAAATAAAGATAGTTTGTGTTCATGAAAATACGTGTATTTTATTTGACATCAGGAAGGGGGCTTAGGGAGAGGTAAGTGGAAGGACGTGAGGGAGGAATGAGGCACAAGCCCCCAGTGGGGCAGACCAGAGAGGCTCTGAGGGCTCCTCAGGATGGAAGCTCTCCCGCAGGGCCTCCTGGATACTGACAGCCCCCTGATGGACCTCTCAGATGGCAGCCTGCAGAAAGTTCAGACAGGTCCGCAGCAACGCGTCCACGAAAAGCACCAGAGTGCCCAGGGGCAGCTCTGGCTTCACGTTGCAGAGTGCTGTGATGTCCCGAGTGAAGGCAACCAGAGCACACAGAGACAAAATGGTTTCCTGTCCCTCATGGAGGTAGGCAAGCAAGCAGGGAAACCTGAGAACTGGCTGTCCAGGGGGGTGCCTTTAAGCACAGGCCTCAGACAGCCTCAGGCAGCAGCCACACAAAGTAACTCCTGACCTGATGCCCTGCCGGACCTGGTTATGTCCGGCCTTAAATGCGATTCACCGTCCACTCAGTGTGGACAGGCTATTTCGAAATAGCAAAACGCTATTTCAAAATGCATTTTGTGTGTAGACGCGCTATTTCGAAATAAGATATTTTGAAATAATGCTGTAGTGTAGACATACTCTGAAAGAAGAAATCAGGCCCCTGAGTAATTGAAACAGATACTTCAAAGAGTTTAATTGGAAACATGTGCACAGTAAATACAAACACTATATTATTTACAGGGGAGGGTTATTTACAGGTGACTGTTTGTGAGACACAGCATGGCCAGCACCTGAGAAATAAACTTAAAGAGTCATCAGCATTTGTACAATGCCCCTTAATAAATATAATAACATGGGTTGGGATTAAGCTGCTGGATATGGAATGGAAAACAATCTCCAAAAAAGGAAACACCACAAGATTAGGGGAACTCCTATTACCTAATATAGTGAATTATCAGAAAGTGTCAATTCAACAGGGGAAAACACTGATCCCCTTCCCATATTCAGCCATCACAGGAAGATTCTCTCCCCATTGAGAACCACAGACAATGATATCCCAGACCCCCTCAGCCTTTTACCCTCCTTTGCTAACTGTTGTCTGGTGACTCCTCATAGGCCCAGAACCCAGGAGGGCAAGAGTAAAGTGCTGAGAGAGACTAGAAACCTAACTATTCAGGAAACTTTTTCTATGAGGTGGAGGATCATAGCCTCTAAATTTGGAGGATGAATGATATCTGCTGAGTACCTTCTTTGAAGGGCAGAGTGTTCTGAACTCCCAATATCATCAGAGGGAGTTTGAGGACACTCAGCAACTTATGAGACTGGACAATACAAGCACAGTTAAAGGCCCTGGATATCTAAAGGAAATCACCAAAATCCACAGTTAGATGCTTAAATGCCAATTAAAGCCACCCTTAGTGAATTCCCCCGGCATGTGTAATCCCCTAAGTAGTATAAGGGCCCTACCATCAATCAAACGTTAGCCCTGCCCCCTGATCCCGGAAGTCCCGCCCCCTGACCGCCAGAATTCCCTTCTCCCCTGTCACCAGAAGTCCGGCCACTGGATGGTAGTACATCCGGGTCAAGAGGGACAGCTGACCGGGTGTCATGTGACCCCCGTTAGGCCCGTCCCCTGTCACCGGAAGTCCTGCCTTTGGGGGTAATACATCCGGGGTCAAGAGGGGCAGGTGACCGGAAGTAAGGAGTGTCATGTGACCCCTCTAAGGACTCGCCCCGCCTCCCTCAACCAATCAGGAAGGGTTTTTCCCCTGTAGGACCGCCCCGCGAACCGCTTTAACCAAGCGGGGGGGCAGTTCTGGGACCGGATGACCCGCCCCGCAGTGGGTTGTGTGACCCCTCTAAGAACTTGCCCCGCCTCCCTCCACCAATCAGGAGGGGGTTTTTCCCTGTAGGACCGCCCCGCGAACCCCTTTGACCAATCGGGGGGTAGTTTTGGGACCGGATGACCCACCCAGCAGTGGGTTGTGTGACCCCTCTAAGAACTCGCCCTGCCTCCCTCTACCAATCAGGAGGGGTTTTTTCCCTGTAGGACCGCCCCACAAATCGCTTTGACCAATCCGGGGAGTGCAGTTCCGGGACCCGTTGACCAGACCGGAGACGGGTCGTGTGACCCCTCTAAGAGCTTCCCGTGACACCCTTTGCCAATCAGAGCATAGCACTTCCCCGTAAGTTCTAGCGCCACACAAAAGAGGCCATCTTGTTCCAAGAGCGCGTGTTTCAGAGAGCGTGCAAACGCTGAGCGGAAACATGGCTTCTTTCACCAACTTTGTTTTGGTGCCGAGAAGAAAGCGCTACATCAGCGACAGTTCCGAGGAGGAAGGAGAAGTTGAAGGGAGCCCTTTGACCCACCCGCTGATGGATACACCAATATCTGACACCGAAACCCAACCACTCACGATGCAGCCAGACAAGCTAGATAGCCTGGAGGAAGAAGGTGCCCATGGCTCCCAGGAGTCGGACAAGACGCATGGAAAAGATGCCAAATAGGTAAATGAAAGATCGAAGTTGGGGCATCATGGGGTTAGGAATCCGGGATTTTGTAAACTTTAAAAAAAAAATGACCAGAGCGTCTTACATTATTTCTTTCTGGCAATCTTTTGACAGCTTGACGATGCCTTTCTAGCTGACCGTCAGACCCAGGACAGCATTGCATCGGACGAGGAAGACGAACCGGGCCCACCTTGTTTTTGCTCAACACCGATACAAAGCATTGAAGAGAACGCCTAGGATGACGGCCATGAAGAATTCAGGAGGTGGCTGTGCATTGACCTAGTTGAGCCAGTGCCACATCATAAGCGTAAAAAAGTTATGCGCTCTATTGTACGCATTAGTGTTTATACCGTCCTTAGTCACTGTCTTAGGGAAAAGCTTTTTGAGGACTGTGAGGGTTGTGTCATAAATGCGCCAGCCCAGCGGTACCATGACTGTTTGACTTGGACTCCAGAGGGTATAAACTGCAAGCTCCAGGGCCTATGTGCTGAACTGTGTTTGGAAATCTTATTAAATACTGTTATTGCCGTAGGTCCGTGGTCCCCAACACGGTGCCCACGGGCGCTATGGCGCCCGCAGGGGCATTTGCATGCACCCGCCAGGTGCTCGGGGCTGACCTGGCCCTGGGCACATAGCGCGTGGCGCTTGCACGGGGGGGCGCGCCAGCCCCGGGCGCGCGGCGCTTGGCGGGGGAGTGCCGGCCTCAGGCGCGCGGCGCTTGGCGGGGGGAGCGCCGGCCCCGGCCCCGGGCGCGTGGCGCTTGCGGGGGGAGCGCCGGCCCCGGGCGCGCGGCGCTTGGCGGAGATGAGCATTACTATGGGGTTCTGGATGTGAAAAAGTTGTTCGGAGCGAAAAATTATTGTGAGTTTTGCCACACAGTATACAGTCATGACCACTCTTGCAGGTATTGTTGCCGCCTCTGCTTGAGCGGAACGTGCTCAGACAGCGTGGGCGTGCCGCTGCGGTGTCCTAGCTGTATCTTGGAACAAGATGGCCTCTTTTGTGTGGCGCTAGAACTTATGGGGAAGTGCTATACTCTGATTGACAGAGGGTGTCACGGGAAGCTCTTAGAGGGGTCACACGACCAGCTTCCGGTCTGGTCAACGGGTCCCAGAACTGCACCCCCCGAATGGTCAAAGCGATTTGTGGGGCGGTCCTACAGGGAAAAAAACCCTCCTGATTGGTAGAGGGAGGCAGGGTGAGTTCTTAGAGGGGTCACACGACCCACTTCTGGGCGGGTCATCCGTTCCCGGAACTGCCCCCCGATTGGTCAAAGCAGTTCACGAGGCGGTCCTACAGGGAAAAAACTCCTCCTGATTGGTGGAGGGAGGCGGGTTGAGTTCTTAGAGGGGTCACACGACCCACTTCTGGGCGGGTCATCCGTTCCCGGAACTGCCCCCCGATTGGTCAAAGCGGTTCGCGGGGCGTTCCTACGGGGAAAGCCCTTCCTGATTGGTAGAGGGAGGAGGGGCAAGTCCTTAGAGGGGTCACATGACACCCCTTACTTCCGGTCACCTGCCCCTCTTTACCCCGGATGTATTACCCCCAAGGGCGGGACTTCCGGTGACAGGGGACGGGCCTAACCGGGGTCACATGACATCCTTTTTTACTTCCGGTCACCTGTCCCTCTCGACCCGGATGTACTACCCTCCAGGGGCGGGACTGCCAGTGACAAGGGAGAAGGGACTTCCGGGGAGTCGGGGGGGGGGACTTCCAGGGTCAGGGGGCGGGGCTAATGTTTGATTGATGGTAGGGCCCTTATACTACTCCCCTACCCCATAGACAGCTAGCAGATATAGCGTTCAGTCTAGCTTCCCACCCAAGTATATGATGTGCAAGCTGGAAACAGAAGCAGGAGCTCTTTCTTCTATTTGTCTGTGCTTCATTCCCCCAGCACTCATCCAGGTCAGATGTCTCTTAGGACCTGAGTTGCCACCAGCTGGACAATGGGACTTGGGTCATTCTGTAGGACCTGGAGAGCTGGAATTACAGAGAATATGACTCACTTTTCATATAGTCACCTATGCCTGCAGTAGCTGGAGATTTAGTACCAGTGAGTACCAAGCTACAGAAGCTCTCTGTACAAACAAAGCTTTAGGTTCCTCCATTGGGATCCTTCCAAGCTCCAAACTGAGATGGAGGAGGGGGGAGAGGGGAGACCCTGACCCTACCACAAACTCATCCAATTGGAAGGTGCTCCATTGACTCAATAGCTTCTGCTTTTAAGTTATTTTACATCTCCTGACAGAAATAAATCTGATGGTGTGGAGTTTGGGGTAGCAAAAAGTGGCTCCCAGGGAGCCGATGGAGCCCAAAGAGTGGATCACACAGGTTGGGAAGAGGCATTGCCAGGGTAGCCAGGAGATGCACTGACTTATATCACACTGGCTGCAGTTTCCTCCAGGTACGTCTACACCGCAAAGTTAATTCAAAATAACAGCTGTTATTTTGAATTCACTTTAATAGCATCTATACATGCAAACCGCTATTTCGAAATTAATTCGAAATAGCAGAGCGCTTAATTCAAATTTGGTAAACCTCATTCTACGAGGAGTAACACCAAATTTGAAATAGCTATTTCAAATTAAGTGCTGTGTAGACAATTAATTCAAAATAGGGGGCCTCCAGCCCTTCCCAGGGAGCCCTGGTGGCCACTCTGGGCACAACCAGGAAAACTTCCTCTCCTCTCCCCCTGGCCCCAGAGCCATTAAAGGGATAGACCCTGGCCCGTGCCAGATCCAAGCCTACCAGCCAAGAGCCAGCAGTGGCCACCGGGGCCCCTGAGCCAGTAGCCACAAAACGTGAGCCAGCAAGGCACTGGCAGCCAACCCTCCACTGCTCCTCAGGAGCAGTCTGCCAGCACCCAGGAGCCTGACAGGGGCTGGAGAAGGCGGGTGCCTTCCTGGTCCAGGGTGGAGATCATGGACCTTATTCAGGTTTGGGAGGGATGCCCCAGCATCCATGATCTCCGCACTAGACAGAGGAACACGGCCGTCAATGGCAGGATAGCTGCCAGCCTGGCCACCAAAGGCCACATGCGAACCCAGGAGCAGGTTTGCATGACAATCAAGTTGGTGCGGTGAGACCCCCAACCTTGGGCCCTGATCTTCCCTTCCCCCTTCTTCCCTTTGCTTCTCCCTTCCAACTTCCTCCTCCCAGGTTTCACCCTCCCCTCTCCCACCCACTCTATTCCTCTCTCCCACCTCCTTTCCCCAGTCTCCCCAGAGGTTCACCCTGTTGTTCAATAAACCCAGTTTCTATTTTTGAACATACATGTCTTTTATTTGACATCAGGAAGGGAGGCTAGGGAGGAGTAAGTAGATGGACGTGAGGGAGGAATGGGGCACGAGCCCCCGGTGGGGAGGACCGGGGTGGCTCTGAGGGCTCCTCGGGGTGGACACTCTCCTGCAGGGCCTCCTGGATCCTGACAGCCCCCCGATGGACTCCCCGGACGGTAGCCTGCAGCAAGTGCAGCTGGGCTGATGGCAACAACCCTACGAGACGCACCGGTGTGCCCAGGGGCAGCTCTGGCTCCATGTGGCCGAGTGCTGTGGTGTCCCGAGTGCAGGCACTCAGGGCACTCCAAGACAGGACTGCTTTGCTCTCCCTCATCGGGGTAGACAAGCGAGCGGGGAACCCTGAGAACTGTCTGTTCGGGGTGGGGGTAGGGTCCCGTGAAGCACGGAGCTCAGTTAGCCTGAGGCAGCAGCCCCACACACTATGTCCTAACCTGATGCCCTGCCAGCTCTGGTTCCGGCCAGCCTGAACTTCGGTTCAGGGTCCACTCAGTGTGGACGCGCTATTTCAAAAGAACAAAATGCTATTTTGAAATAGGTTTTGTGTATAGATGCATAATTCGAATTAGCTTAATTCAAATTAACTATTTCGAATTAAGTTAACTTGAATTAACGCTATAGTGTAGACGTACCTCTTTCAGAGCAGACTAAAGCTGAATCTGTCCTTTGATGTGTGGCTGATGCACTTCACACCTGTGGTATCAGTTACTGCTTGCTTGTCAGCTAAATTTCTTTATAACTCACTAATGAATAGGATTTCACCTGTATTTGTTACTTACAGGTCAACAGATGTTCCATGTCCAGCCATTTCATATTCTTGGTGTCCGTATGTTCCAGGATGATGCCTAAATAAGCAGTGTAAAATAAACATCAATAAAAAAACCTTCTCTTGTTAAGTGCAAGGTGATAACATTGGCCCTTTGGCTTCTATTGTGGGTCTAAGGTGAGCTGTAGGCAAGAAAATACTAGAAAAGTTTAGCGTCCACACTGAAGAGAAAAAAATTAAGAATGTTTACATAAAACCTCATTTGCTTTAAACAATCTATGTTCCTCTTGCCACTGCTGTCAGTTAGTGGAGATATACTAGGATAGTGTATTAATCTAGTGGTGTGAACAAAGGGCTGGGGCCAGGAATAAGTGCGTACTAAGCAAGGATCTCACATGGATAAATTAATTAGGCCACAATGCTTGCCTGGCTTGCATGGGTGTGCTAAGGAAAGGATGGCACAGGGCCAAAGGGGAGGAATCTAGTGCTTCCTGGGCAAGGCAATCAGGAACCTGCAACAGCAGGCACTGTGTGGCGGTGGCCTGCCTACCTCCCAGTGATGAAGCACCAGTAAGGAACAGTGAACAACACTGAGCTTAGGTCTATAGTTTGAGTCCACACTAACTCTGACTACTAAAAATAGAGTGCAGGTCAGATGACAGAAGCAGTCGGAGGAGCTAGCCACCTTGAGAACAGACTTTTGGGTTTGGATGGGATCATCCTTGGAATAGTTAACCCCTCCTGCTACTCCTGCCACAGCTACTCTATTTTTAGCACACTAGTTTGATCGGAGAATAAACATACCCTACGTGACAGTGTGCCAGCCTCTGCTACTAAATGACTGCGCCATCTCAAAGCATTCTATTGCAAATTACAAATTCCTCCTAACACCACACTGGAGAAGTAGGAGAACATTAACATCTCCATTTATGCATGAGAAGTCACAGCACGGAGAGATTAATAGTAGCTCAGTGCTGCACACAGGGACTTTTTCTGTCTACCTCAAAGGGAATACCAAAAGGGACACGGCACACTTTCTCTCACCAGCTAACTTGGCTGCAACTGCCCGGATCTCTTCCCAGCTGCTGCAGAAGTATGTGATGGTGCTTTTGTAAAAGTTCTCCAGTAGCTCAGCCTTCTCTTTGGCCTAGAGAAAATCAGGGACACATGAGCTCTCTCTGGCTAGAAATGCCCTTTGACTGCCAACACATGCCTTTACAAACCACAAGTAAACAGTCTGTGTTCCTCTTGCCACTGCTGTCAGTTATTGGACTCACTCAGACTTTTTTTTTAATTTAAACAAGTAAATAAAAGAAAGGACAGGAGGCTGTGTAGAAGTGGGGAAAGTGGGAATCTATGGCAGATTTACATTCCTCTCACCCTCAGTCCTGTATCCCACTCTAATAGGGTACGTCTACACTACAACGTTAATTCGAACTAACTTAGTTCGAATTACTTAATTCGAACTAAGCTAATTAAAACTAACGGATCTAGACTAAAAAACTAGCTCGAATTAGCGTTTTACTAATTCGAACTAGCATGTCCACATTAAGTGGACCCTGAACCGGGCTTAAGGATGGCCGGAAGCAGTGCCGGCAGGACATCAGAGGAGGACTAAGAGCGTGGAGATGCTGTCTCAGGCTAGCCGAGGGCTGTGCTTAAAGGGTCCCAACCCCCACGCCGGACAGACAGTTCTCAGGGGTGCCCCGCTTGCAAAGCAGTCTTGGCTTGGAGTGCCCGGAGTGCCCACACTGGGCACATCACAGCACTTGGCCATCAGACCGGCTGCACTTGCCGCAGCCTGCCATCTGGGGAGATGGGGCAATTGGGGGGCTGCAGGAGAGCTTCCACCACAAAAGCCCGCAGAGCCAGCCCAGTCCTCCCCATCGGGGGCGCGTACCCCATTCCGCCCTCAACTCCTTCCACTTACCCTTCCCTAGCCCCTCTTCTTGATGTACAAAATAAAGGACAATTGTGTTCAAAAATGGAATCTGTCTTTATTGAACAAAACTGGGGGAGACTGGGAAAAGGGGGTGGGAGAGGGGAAGAGAGAGGGTGGCAGAGGGGAGGGCAACTAAAATGATCAGGGGTTGGGAACAGGTCTCATATGAAGAGAGGCTAAAGAGACTGGGACTTTTCAGCTTAGAAAAGAGGAGACGGAGGGGGGGACAGGATAGAGGTCTCTAAAACCAGGAGTTGGGTGGAGAGGGTGCATACAGAAAAGTTCTTCATTAGTTCCCATAAAGAAGGACTAGAGGACACCAAAGGAAAGGAATGGGTAACAGGCTTCAAACTAGTAACAGAAAGTTGTTCTTCACAAAGCACAGAGTCAACCTGTGGAACTCCTTGCTGCAGGAGGCTGTGAAGGCTACAACTAGAACAGAGTTTAAAGGGAAGTGAGATCAAGCCATGGAGGTTGGGTCCATGGAGTGGTATTAGCCAGGGGGTAGGAGTGGTGTCCCTGCCCAAAGTTTGTGGAAGGCTGGAGAGGGATGGCACGAGACAAATGGCTTGGTCACTGGCTTCGGTCCATCCCCTCCAGGGTCCCTAGGGTTGGCCGCTGTCGGCAGACAGGCTACTGGGATAGATGAACCTTTGTTTTGACCCAGGATGGCCATTGTAAGCTCAGGGCTCAGGGTCGGGGGTCTCAGTGGACCACCTTGATTTTCATGCACTCCTGCTCCTGGGTGGCCAGGCTGGCAGCTCTCCTGCCCTAGCCGGCGACCTTCCTGTGCCTAGTGCGGAGATCGTGGACGAGGTCCACGATGTCCGCACTAGCCCAGGAGGGAGCCCGCCTTTTGCGGTCCCGGGCAAGCTCCCAGGACCCGCCAGCCTGGTCCCGGGAAGAGGGGGAGGACTGGGGGGCATCGGGTGGGTGGCTCGATCCGCACCAGGTGCAGGGTCTGCCTGCTGGGTGCTGGCAGGCTTGCACCTGGCATGGGCACCGTAGCCATCCCGTGCCCCTTTAAGGGGTCCGGGGCCGGGAGGGGGGCATACGAGTTTCCCTGGTGTTGGCCGGAGTGGCCACCAGGGAAACCTGGGGGGGGCTAGCCTCCCACTAGTTTGCATTAAGGGGCTACACAGCCCTTAATTCGAACTAGTAAGTTTGAACTAGGCTTAATCCTCGTGGAATGAGGATTACCTAGTTCGAAGTAAGCGCTCCGTTAGTTCGAATTAAATTCAAACTAACGGAGCGCTAGTGTAGCGCCTATGAAAGTTAGTTCGAACTAACGTCCGTTAGTTCAAACTAACTTTGTAGCGTAGACATACCCATAGATACTTCCATTGCCCATCACACATTCCCCCTGCTTCTACACCACAAGCCTATGCTGTCAATAATCTCATATAATTCTATAGGTCACTCACAAGGTGTCTGCAGATATCCATCTGGAGCTCCTCAGGGTTCAGCTCGGTTCTCCAACTAAGATGCTCATTAAGTATAGTTTGGAGCCTCTTCAGTCCCAAAAATGGGGCACAGAGATGAAATGTAGCTCTGCACTCCTGAAAAAGAGGGTTGCACCATTGAATTGTTCCATAACATGTATTGTGCTCATTCAAATGGAACTCATGTCCTTGACTGCTCATCTACCCCAAGAATAAAAGGGATTCCCCTGAAGTAATAGACAGAAAATATGCCAGCATGACTTTAATAGGGGGAAAGGGATTCTACTTCTGGAGTATTGCATCCAATTCTGGGCACCCCATTACTTAAAAAATGTTGATACATTGGAGAAAGTCCAACGGAGGGCAACAAAAATGATTAGGAGGCTGGAACACATGATTTACAAGGAGAGGCTGAGGGATTTGGGATTATTTAGTCTTCAGAAGAGAAGAGTGAGGGGAGCTTTGATAGAAGGCTTTAACTACCTGAAGGGGGATTTCAAAGAGGATGGAGAGAGGCTGTTCTCAGTGGTACTAGATGACTGAATGAGGAGCAATGGTCTCAAGTTACAGTGGGGGAGGTCTAGGTTGGATAGTCGGAAAAACTATTTTACTAGGAAGGTGGTGAAGCACTGGAATGGGTTACCTAGGGAGGCAACGGAACCTCTAAATCTAGAGTTTTCAAGTCCTAGCTTGACAAAGCCCTGGCTGGGATTGTTTAGTTGAGGCTGGTCCTGTTTTGGGCAGGAGGTTGGACTCAGTGACCTCCTGAGGTCTCCTCCAAACCTATGGTTCTATGATTTTATAATACTGAAAACTGGAGATAGCAGCAATGTTTTTTCAGAACGGATGTAGCTATGAAAGCTGCTTCACTAGGCATAGCTGTGGTCTTTCCTCTGTTGTGGGGAGGCAGGAACGTGGGGTGCAGAGATAGGCAGGAATGAACTCTTGGGATCAGACCCATGACCTATCCTGAACTCCAGTGAGACAACCCTGGCTGCTAAGGACCAGCCTGTCTGGGATTAACTCAAAAGGAGGGCAATGAACTGAGGGAAGAATTTAGGTCTCCACTGCGGGAAGGAATAGCAGAGCTCCCCTGGCATCAGGAGGAAGATTCTTTTTGCTTAGTAATTAAGTCACTGTCATTCTTACCATTGAAACCTCAGGGCTTGGATCTTGCAGGTGCATAAGAAGCGTGACCCAGCTCTGTCTAACCTGCTTGGCAAAATAGTCCTTCCATTTTCTCTTTGCAGAGCCGGCCAGGATACCAAACAGGACAAAGGCCAATGCACGAAGAGTGTTGTCCTCCTATAGCCAAGAAAGCCACACAGGTTGGTAACGAAGAAATAACCACATCATGTATCTAGCACAGCTGTCTCTTCTACATTAGGGTAGAGTGATTCCAACGACAGAAGTTTAAAAGAACTGGAATTAATCAAGTTTGGGCCAAATGTGTTGATTCATCAAAATACTTTGAAGACAGTTCAATTTTGACAAAATTCTTCCAGAAGCCAAGTAGGGGTACTTGGTCAGCTTCTTGGTGACCCATCTAGCAGGCTGACTGGGATCTTGGGCTTCCTGGCCCTCACCTTCAGAACAGCCTGTCTGGCAGGCTGACAAGGAGCCAGGAAATGTGCACCCTGGCACCTCTAATTCCCAGTGTTTCCAGGTTCCCTGTCTCCAGCATAGTCTGCCAGTAGACTGCCCTCAGGCAAGGCTCCCAGTAGAGCTGGGTTGAGAATAGTATTACTGTTTCACAAAGAGTTTTGAAATTTGGGCTGGGGGGTGTGTCCCCCAAATAGGAACAAAACCAAAATTTGAAATCTCAAACTTCTCTGCAAAATGGAATAATTTCAACCATCTGACATAAAAATCGTATGGAGCAGGCCCAAAACAGTCTATTACACCCTGTATGCCCATTTTCCTTGTTATGCAGCTACCTAATCTAGTATTCATACTTCCTTTGCCATTCTCATTGGAAATAAAGATGAACAGAAGGGTGAGACTGAAGGAGCAGGGATGGCATCCTCATTTTCTTAATTCTCTGCTCCTCCATAAAACACATCTCTTCCCTAAGGCCTAAAATCACTTCATTCTGACATGAACAATGCCCAGTGAGGACACATCATGCATTGTAAATGGAGCCTCATCAATGTCAGCTGAACTGGGGTTGAAGGCTTCTGTTCACGTACATTATCGAAGTACTTCCGGATCTGTGTGGTGAGGTCTCTGAAGGAAGAACCTATGTCCTTCCCTTTCAGCTCCTTAAGGACTTTGGCCAGTGCCTTCATGCTTTCGACGACTTCAGAACTGAAAGTGTCTTCTAAAGTCCTGATCAGTGCCTCCAGAAGAAACTTCTTGTACTTTTTCACCTGTTCAGACGTATGACATTAAAAAACACTTTCCACTAACCACATTTCTAATATGTTTTTTTTAGCAATTATGAAGCAGTGGGAATTTCATCTGCCCCCCTAGTGACCTATAGCTATATTTTACATCAGGTACTAGCTACAATAAGCCAAACTCTGTGCCATATTACGCCTATGTAATCCTATTAGATTTCTAATTACTTAGATTTGAAGGCCAAAAGGGACCATTGTGATCATTCAGTCTGACCTCCTTCACAACACAGAACCTCCCCAAAATAATGTCTGTTTGACTAGAGCACCTCTTTTAGAAAAACAGCCCATCTTGTTTTTAAAGTTGCTACTGATAGAGACCCCACCACAACCCTTGGTAAATGGTTCCAATGATTAAAATTACCATTAAAATGTATGCCTTACTAGCAGTCTGAATTAGTTTAGCTTCATTCCCCGCCCCCCCCCCCCCCCATTGAATCTAAAGGCACATTTTCTAGCCCTTTGAAAATTCTTGTGACTCTTCTCCAATTTATCAGCATCCTTCTTGAATTGCAGGCATGATCCTGACATAGTATTCTAGCAGTTCTCACACCAGTGCCATAAGCAGAGGTAAAATAACTTCTTTATTCTTATTCAGAATCCCTCTGTCTATGCCTCTGAGGATCACCTCAGCTCTTTTGGTCACAGCTTTGTACTGGGCGCTTACGTTCAGCTGATTATCTATCATGATTTGAGTTTTTTAGTGTCTCTGTTTCCTGGAATAGAATCTCTCATCTTGGAAATAAAGCCTACACTCTTCATTCCTGGGAGTATACATTTACATATGATCATATTAAGTCCATATTGTTTCCTTATGCCCAGCTTACCAAGGGAACAAACCTGCTGTGTATTGACTGCAAAGAGGTTACAGGGGTATGAGAGAGCAGAAGTTGGCCTAGTGCATTGTGCATGGCCTCTGTAAATCCTGAGCAATTGTTTCCTTTAGTTTCTCTAGTTATGCTGCATTGTATTCAGTATTCTATCTTACCTTCTCAGGTGCCCCATAGACTAAATTGCCTAGGCCTCTTACAGCCATTTGACGGACAATGCTGTTATTGTCCTGTGACCTTTCTTCTAATATATGTAACACAGACTTAAGGATCTTCTTCTCCCTGAGTATGGGATCAGTCATTAGCTGAAATAAAATCAACATGTCCATTAGCTCTAATATGTTCATTAAGATAGCGAATATAATTTGAGGAGACACGTAATACACTGTAATTTATTATTCTATATGAATGAGTACTGTGTTAAAAACATGGATTTTTTCCTTTTAGGCACTATAATGGGGGATTGCTCATCCCTTGAAAGCCTCTCAGTGACTGCATTTGATACCACAGTCCTTTTCTCGCCCAGGTGCATCCTGCCAGTCGATCTTAGTGAGTCTTCCATGGCTCAGCCCTCTGGCCAAGTCCCAAAGTCCAAACAAATGCCTTTTAGGTCCTGTTGCCCTCACTAGGGTCTTCAGCCCCAACTCTGGACCCTTTATATTCTGTTCTTTGTTCAACCTCTCCATAAGCCTTGTCCCCTTCATCGGGTTTATGCCACTGGGGAACCTGGGCCTGCCCACTACTCTTGGTTCCAACCTAGAAATAGCAGCGAGTCATTGCTTCATTTCAGTTTATTGCTACTTTTTCCTTGGGTTCTTCCTATGGGGCCACTTTCAGTTTCTCCCTCTAATTATATGTTGAAGGCTCGTAAGGACTCTCTCTCTGCAAATTCAGCTTCAGAAAATGCTGCCTGAAATAAACCCCTGTGAATTGGTTTGGCCAGAGAATAGCATCCTTTCTTGGCCCTCCACTTCCTGAAAGGAACTGACCTAATAAAGCCCTGTAGCTCCATAGATCTGAGCCAGCTGGGCTCTGATTGGCAGCTTTCATGAGGCCTCTCTAGGCAGACCTTGAAAACCCACGTTTGTGACTCCTTTCCTAGGTGGGGTGTAGAAAGATTTGGGGGCACAAACAGATTCCTAGAACCACCAGATGAGCCTCTAAAATAGCGACTTAGCGTAAATGTGAAATATGACACAGACGTTATAGCAAGGCTGTGGAGAGGGAGGATGCTCCAGTGGTCAGCAGCCTAGGACTTAGGAGGTTCCAGTTCAATTTCCTGCACCCTCAAAGACTTCCTAGATGATGTTGGGCAAGTCACTTAGGCCTTCTGTGCATCAGTTTCCTGTTTGCAAAATGGGACTAATAGTGTTTCCCTGCCTCACAGGGGTGTTGTAGGGATACATACTTTTAAAGAGTTTTGAGGCACTCAGATACTACATTCTCATTTTGAAGTACTCAGATAATACAAGTTTCTAAAAGGATGTTTTAAGGAAGATGGAGAAAAATTGTTCTCCTTGGCCTCTAAGGATAGGATAAGAAGCCATGAGCTTAAATTACATCAGGGGAAGTTTAGGTTGGACAGCAGGAAAAACGTCCTGCCTGTCAGGGTGGTTAAACCCTGCAATAAATTGCCCCAGGAGGTTGTGGAATTTGCATCACTAGAAATATTTAAGAGCAGGTTAGACAAACACCTGTCAGGGATGATCTAGACTGTGCTTGGTCCTGCCGTGATGGCTGGGGATTGGACTCGAAGACCTCTCAAGATCCCTTCCAGTTCTAATGATCTATGAATCTATTATTCTACATTGATGAGAATCTAAGATAGATGTTAATGTATTTGTATGTTGCTTATTTTATAGTATTAGGACACTAGATTCATTTAGAAGATTTGCTGAGCTAGACCAAAATCAGGAGCTGTTGGTCAGTATTAGCCCTAGGAATTGTCAGAAAAGGTCTAGTAATTCAAATTCTATGGCTACATCTACATTGGCATGATTTTGCGCAAAAGCAGCTGCCTGTCTACACTGGTGGGGAGTTCTTGCACAAGAACACTGACATTCTATTGTCTAAAATCAGTGCTTCTTGCGCAAAACCTATGATGCTCCCGCTCAGGAAAAAGCCCTCCTGTGCAACTGTTCTTGCGCAAGAGGCCAGTGTAGACAGGCCACATTAATTTCTTGTGCAAGAAAGCCCAATGGCTAAAATGGCCATCGGAGCTTTCTTTCGCAAGAGAGCGTCTATTCTGGCACGGATGAGTTTGCAGAAAAGCGCCTCTTAGCGCAACAGCACATGCCAGTGTAGACGCTCTCTTGCGCAAATATTCTAACGCAAAAACTCTTGCGTTAAAAGTATGGGTATGTCTACAGTACAAAGTTGATTCAAACTAACAGCCGTTAGTTCGAATGAACTTTAATAGCGGCTATACATACAAACTGCTAGTTCGAATTTAAATCGAACTAGCGGAGCGCTTAATTCGAACTAGGTAAACCTCATTCTACGAGGAGTAACGCCTCGTTCGAATAGTGTAGTTCAAATTAAGGGCTGTGTAGCCACTTAATTCGAACTAGTTGGAGGCTAACCCTAATCAGGTTGCCCTGATGGCCACTCTGGGCCAAACCAGGGAAACTTTTCTGCCCCTCTCCCAGCCCCAGAGCCCTTAAAGGGGCATGGTCTGGCTACAGTGCCTGTGCCAGCGGCAAGCCTGCCAGGACCCAGCCAGCAGACCCTGCACCTGGCATGGCATGAGCCAGCCACCTGCTGCCACCCAGCCCTCCGCCTCTTCCCAGGACCAGGCTGGCGGCTCCTAGGAGCCTGCCCAGGGCCACAAGAGGCAGGCGCCTGCCTGGTCTAGTGCAGAGATCGTGGACATTATCGAGGTTTGGGGGGAGGCCTCCAGCGTCCACGACCTCCACACTAGGCACAGGAATGCAGCCGTCTAGGGCAGGATAGCTGCCAGCCTGGCCACCAAAGGCCACATCCAAACCCAGGAGCAGATTTGCATGAAAATCAAGTTGTTCCAGTGAGACCCCCGACCCTGAGCCCTGCACTTAGTACATAAGAACATAAGAATGGCCGTACTGGGTCAGACCAAAGGTCCATCTAGTCCAGTAGCCTGTGTGCCGACAGCGGCCAACACCAGGTACCCCAGAGGGGATGGACCGAAGACAATGACCAAGCCATTTGTCTCGTGCCATCCATCTTCAGCCTTCCACAAACAGAGGCCAGGGACACCATTCCTACCCCCTGGCTAATAGCACTCCACGGACCCAACCTCCATGAATTTATCTAACTTCTCTTTAAACTCTGTTATAGTACTAGGCTTCAAAGCCTCCTGTGGCAAGGAGTTCCACAGGTTGACTATAAGAAGAACTTTGTGTGAAGAAGAACTTTCTTTTATTAGTTTTAAACCTGATGTCCATTCATTTCATTTGGTGTCCTCTAGTCCTTCTATTATGGGAACTAATGAAGAACTTTTCTTTATGCACCCTCTCCACACCACTCATGATTTTATAGACCTCTATCATATCCCCCCTCAGTCTCCTCTTTTCTAAGCTGAAAAGTCGCAATCTCTTTAGCCTCTCTTCATATGGGACCTGTTCCAAACCCCTAATCATTGTACTTGCCCTTTTCTGAACCCTTTCCAAGGCCATATCGTTTTTGAGGTGAGAAGACCACATCTGTACACAGTTCTGAAGATATGGCGTACCATAGTTTGATACTTCCCCTCCTCCTTCTTCCCCTGGCTTCCCCCTTCCAGCTCCCTCCTCCCAGGTTTCCACCTCCCCTCTCCCACCCTCTTTCTTCCCCTCTCCCACCTCCTTTTCCCAGTCCCCCAGAGGTTAATCCCCTCCGCCCCCAGTTTTGTTAAATAAAGAGAGTTTCTATTTTTGAACACATGTCCTTTATTTTTTACATCAGGAAGAGGGGGCTCGGGAAGGGTAAGTGGAAGGAGGTGAGGGAGGAATGGGGCACGAGCCCCCGATGGGGAGGACTGGGGTGGCTCTGCGGGCTCCTCGGGGTGGAAGCTTTCCTGTAGGGCCTCCTGGATCCTGATAGCCCCCTGATTGACCTCCCCCAGATGGCAGCCTGCGGCAAGTGCAGCCGGGCTGATGGTCGAGTGCTGAAATGTGCTGAGTGTGGGCATTCAGGGCACTCCAAGACAGGACTGCTTTGATGTCCCCATCGAGTTAGACATGCAAGCGGGGAATCCTGAGAACTGTCTGTCCGGGGTGGGGGTCAGGTCTTTTTAAGCACAGCCCTCGGCTAGCCTGAGGAAGCAGCTCCACACCTTAAGTCCTAACCTGATGCCCTGACGGCACTGGTTCTGGCCAGCCTTAACTTCGGTTCAGGGTCCACTCAATGTGGACATGCTATTTCGAATTAGCAAAATGCTCATTCGAATTAGTTTTTAGGTCTAAATGCACTCATTCGAATTAGCTTATTTCAAATTAACTAATTTGAATTAAGTTAATTCGAATTAGTGCTGTAGTGTAGACATACCCTATTTGCGCAAAATCTTGCCAATGTAGACGTAGCCTATCTATATCTTGCTCACTCTCTCTTAACCAGCAACTAGAATAGGCAGCTAGGCTAGGCTAGTATAGGCCCCAAAAATAACAAAGAGAAAATGATTAAGAAAGGTGTCATGAAGTTCCTTATGAGATTTCCTTATAAAGGACACATTCTACTATCTAAAATGAATTCCTATGAACTGAACTGTACAATTCCTCAGAGAAAGGTAAACAACAGATAACAGCCTAATGGTGGAACTGCTCATACCTGAGCAAAGAAAGCTGTGCTGGTGACTCGCTGCTTTTCTGATGGGGAATTTACCCAGGGAAGGAGGCTCTGTATGATCTCCACTGTTATTAGTCCAGATCTTTGCAGAACCCTGGAAGACAAAAGGAACCACTTATGGGGCAGACTGTGCACTTCAAAAGCTTAGCTGCTATGACCATACAACTCTAAAACCTACGCATGGAAGCTCTGTGTTTCTCACCCAGGGCACCCCGCACAAAGCTATACCTGAAAGTTCCCTGTCAGTCACTCTATTTGTTGCCGATCCCTGAGGATGAAGTGCTGTCTCCTAGATCTCTTACCTCACCAGCAAACACACCCCCTCGTGGTGAGTCTGCGGATTTTCAAGAAGCATCCAAGTTTTCTGCTTCCAGAGAGTTCGTATCAGCTTCTCATTCATAGCCTTGAGAAGCACAGCCTCTAATGCTTCAATAGAAAGCCTGGGGGAAAAGAGGCACAGAACTGTAGTAACCAATAGAAAGGCACAGCCTAAGCAGTCAGGAAACCCCAGTTACTTGTCAGGTCTGTTGTTCATTGACAGTTCATCCATTGACAGTATCCTGGGGACCACTGTTTTTGGAAGGACTTAATTCCCAGGAGGTATTTCAGTCTCATACATCTCATATTACTAGTGTTGCTATGGACAACATTTTGCAGTCACTTTCTCCTATCTGCAAGGTGTATGGGCACTAGCACAGTACAGTAATATGGAAAAAATTCACAATCAGACCCCAAAAGCTGGGACACAGAGAGATTAGTGATCACTAATGGATATTTTGGGGCCCTATGTCCAGCGAGATGTGACAGGGTGCTGAGAGCTTGTACTTGGGGTCAGCACTCTGGTAACTACTAGTACTAATTAGCTTCCCCAGAGAAAGCCTAATTGGATAGAAATGTACCTGATTGCCTGGCTAGAGTGGGGCTATAGAATCAACAAACCTATTCTCCCATGAATAAGGAATCTGCCTAAAGGGACATCCACAGCAGTGTTTGAGGGAAACAGAGAGCAAAAGAGACAAAATGCTAGAGGCATCTAGATAGACTTATGTGTAGTGCTGGGGAGGAGCCGGTGGTCGTGGTACATGTAGGTCTCAATGACATAGGGAAGGGTAGGAGAGATGTCCTGGAGGCCAAATTTAGGTTGCTAGGAAAGAGACTGAAATCCAGGACCTCTATGGTGGCATTCTTGGAAATGCTTCCAGTTCCATGCGCAGGACCAGGTAGGCAGGCAAAGCTTCAGAGTCTCAATGCGTGGATGAGACGATGGTGTAGGGAAGAGGGGTTTGGATTTATCAAGAACTGGGGACACTTTTGGGAGAGGGGGAGCCTATACAGGAAGGATGGGCTCCACCTAAACCAGGGTGGAACCAGACTACTGGCACTAAACATTTAAAAGGCTGTAGAGCAGTTTTTAAACTAAGAGATGGGGGAAAGCCGATTGGTGGGGAGATGCACGTAAATCGCAGGGAGACTTCTCTTAGAGGAGAATCTGTTGATAGAGATTCTCTAAGCTGTAGTCAGAAAGAGAGGACAAAGAGACTGAGGCCTGAGGAGGCCTAGATAGTAGTGTTTGTGTTGCCAGAGCTTGGTGGTTTCAGGGAACTGACCTATAGCAAGCACAAACAAGACTTTCTCATATTAAAAGCAGGTGATGGTAAGGTGCCTCATAACCCTGAGAACTCCTGGGGAGTGTCACACAAATGGACTGGGATTCTCTTTGTTTTGCTCCCTTTCTTCTAATTACCTGCAAGGGTTGCCCTCACATAGTTGTTGTCCTTTTCTAAATAACCTCCTTCGGCGTCTCATCCTGGGCAAAGGCATCTTTTGTCCTAGGGTTTGGCTGATCTGCTGCAGAAGAACAGTGAACAACTCCGGGAACAGCTCCTGCACAGTTTTGCTCAACTGCAATGCTGACACCACTTCAAAGATGGCACATGTTGCCTGAAAGGAGAGCATGGTAAAAGAAGAGGTCTCTTCCTAACACTATCACACGCTCTCCCCTTCTGATACCTGCTGGACTAAATTCTCACTCCTGTCACTAACTTGATGAATGACCGAGAGCAATTCACTCCATGTGTGCCTTAGCGTCCCATAGCTGTAAAAATGTGTAGGACCTATCAAGGCATGTTATGAGTTGCACAAAACATTTGCAAAGCACTGTAAGAAATCTGATTCAAAGACTTTCTAATTGCCAGATATTATTAAGTGAATCAGCCACATACTCTAAATCTGCCACAGAAAGCACAGCTGGAATCCAGGAAACAGTACTTCAGAAAAGAAGTGCCCAGATGACAATATTATACCACTCATCTAGCTTTCCATCAGCATGTTTGTCACAAAGCAGAGAAATACATGTCTGTCGTCTAACTTACTGTGAGAGGTGCAGCAGCTGCTAAATGCAGGTCAGTTTCTGTCTCTGAGGTCATGCTTCCTTCTTGGCTTGTTGGAGTCTTTATTCTTTCTATTAGGACCTTCAGGACTTGAGGGGCGAGCAAGGGATCTGTCCCCAGAGATCTCCACAGCTCAGTGGTGTTACTGCAATTTAACATAGGTTATATGTGACCCCTGGAGACTTTTGTGGCTCTGACTATATGCATCATATTCAAGTAAAGAACACATTTTCTCCTTGACTATGATCAGGGCTCACCAGCCGCGCTGTCCGGCGATCTGCGCATGCACAGATCGCCCGAACCCGGCTCTTCCAGGTTACAATCTACACGCCATGGATGAGTAGATTGTATTATTTGTCAAGCCCTGCCTATGATGAGCAAGTTCAGAGTGCTGTCCTCCTTATATGGTCCTCATGTTTTACATATTGAGTTTCTAGTTACAGAACTAAGTTAAGTTACATTTCAGGTTACATTTCTACAGTGCATGACTATTTTGGGATCCTGGAGGTATCCCGAAATACCTACCCCACATTTACAGAAGCAGCCCGTTATTTTGAAATATTTTTCAAAATAATGGGCACACTATTTTGCCATCCCAATAAACTTTGTTGCATGAGGGATAAGGGATGGCTTGAAATAGCACATTATTTCGACATTTGGTGCTGTGTAGAAGCGCCACATTTCAAAATAGGCTATGCAAAATATGATAGGCAATTTGCGGAGTGCAAATTGTGCATCTTATTTCAAGTTTAGGGTGCTGTATAGACACAACCCTAGCCTTACTGCACCATAACCATTAATGCTAGACTTCAGAAGGAAAGGACACAGAGCTCTAATCACAGTTCCTGTTTTCCTACTTCTCAGTAGATATGGAATCATGAGCATATGATGCCCAAAGATCTAGGGCCTGGGAGACAAGTTGAAGAAAGAAAAATGATCTTCCTACTAACTGGATGTACAACTATGAGAACAAATATTTGTGGCTAGCCCATGACCTCTTCACAAATGGCATTCCCTGGCCTCTATTTGCCAGAATGGGCATGTTCTGTTCACTCCCTATGGGGCACCTGGCATTGGCCACTGTCTGAAGACAGGATCCTGGGCTAGATGGACATTTGGTCTGACCCACTACAGCCGTTCTTATGTTCTTAGATTCCAGCACAGATGACTGATAATTCAGCTAGGGATGTTTGAATGAAATGATAGATATGCTTACCGCCCTGTCTTTAAGTACCAAGAATGACAACTCCATTCCAGCAGCCATACCCTTCCTGATACCAAAAGCCTGGTGCCCTATCCTTGCTAATCAGCCAGGAATTTGGATTTGAAGCTTTCATGCTACCAGAAAACGAACAGTCACTGGCAATTTCCAGGGTGATGTTAGTTCAGGGGTCTGGAGAGGCAAAAGTCCACTCCAGTGATGCCAGTAAAGGGAAGTCTTTAGGATGCCAAAGCAACTATTAATTAATGGAAACAGAATGAAACTTAATTTCTCCCTGCACCCACCTTGACATGGTCTTGGACCTTTCTGCAGAAAGACCCAAGCTATTAACCTTTAAGAATTATCTCAACCTGTCTGTGGCTTAAATGAAGCCTTACATCTTCCAGTGAAGCTGTGGGATCCATGGTTACCAAAATGAACACTGTAAGGAGCACTATATACCTGTCCATCGGCAGACGTTTGGTGAGGAGGCTGAAGATCACTGCCTCTAGGTGATGGTGGGCTAGAATGGACACTGCCTCCACCAGGAACTGCCTCAAGCTACCCTGCTTGATGGTAGGCATATGAATGTATATTCTCCTCAGGATAGCTGGCACCTGGACAGAATAAAACCAGAAAAAATGTCCCTTTTCCATTCTCTGCATTCATTCTGCAGAGCCAAAACCTTTATTTAGTCGTTTAGCAATTTGCTGTTCTTGTAGAAATTCCTCCCTTCAAAAAACAAGTATTTAGACATGGCTGCATAGATTTAATCCACAAAAATTATGCATATCTCTGCCCATACCTGGCTGCAACACCGGGTTAAGACATGCTGAGGCCCTAAGCTATGTCAAGTTAAAGAGGCCTCATTGCATTTCCAAAAAAACATGTATTATTCTAACAGAAAGGACAATGAAAAGAGAAATAATAAAGTTATCTATCTATCTATCTATCTATCTATCTATCTATCTATCTATCTATACATAGGCAAAGAGGCAAGTAAAAACTAGTAATTTGGGGGTATTTTTAGAGACCCCTCATTATCTGAGGCCCGAAGATGTAGTTCACTTAGCTTGTCTCTTGGGGCCGGATATTCTCTTTTTGCATTTTACTCGGAGTCTAATTTTTCCAAGCCTTTCATGGCTGGAAACTGTGACAACAAGATAGACAACTAATCAAGCATCTTCCTTTTCCCTTGGGGTACGGCTACACTAGCTCGTTAGTTCGAGCTAGGTAGGGTAATGAGGGCAAGCAGAGTTGCAAATGAAGCCCAGGATTTAAATATCCCAGGCTTCATTTGCATGTTCCCGGGTGCTGCCATTTTAAAATCCTCCTTAATCTGAACTCCGTGCCCGCGGCTACACGCGGCACCGAGTAGGTAGTTCTAATTAAAGATCCTAATTCCATGAGGAGTAACGGTAGTTCGAATTAGGATCTTTAATTTGAACTACCTAGTCCATGCCGCATGTAGCCGCGGGCACGGAGTTTGGAGTAAGGGGGATTTAAAAATGGTGGCGCCAGGGAACATGCAAATGAAGCCCGGGATATTTAAATCTCGGGCTTCATTTGCAACTCCGCTTGCCCTCATTACCCTACCGAGCTCGAACTAACGAGCTAGTGCAGATGTACCGTTAGATTATCTCTGTCTTCTGCTGTTGATTCCTCCATTGCCTGACTCAGGATAGGAACACAGATGGAATTAACTTCCAATCCCAGGGGGAGAAACAGCAAGACTTGTGTTCACTGCAAATGATGGCAAAGACCTGAAAGCCTGCAGGTTAGCCAGAAAAACCTCTCCAGCTTCTATTTTACCTCATCCAGCATGGCACCTCCACACTCCTTCAGGATGATCTTCATCCACAGACCGGCTGCTGTGGCACAGGAGGGGCTAGCAGACCGCATACCATCCAGTATGGCCTCAATAAAATCTGTGGCTTGTTCAGAGGGAAAGTACTTACTAACCACCTGTGGACAGATCAAAAACAGGAAAGATTGCAATGATAGTCGGCTCCAGTACTTTTAAGAAAGGAGGCCTAAGAGCTGTATTGGAAAATAATGTATTCATCAGCAAATTGCTAATTGGGCTCATATCTGGCAAGGCAGTTGCAATTAAAATTTTCTCTGTAATCTTTCTAGCTACCACATCTCTATTCTACACTAATAATATCAGGTTAGATCTTAGGTTGTACAGTTAGCACAACATTGTATGGGACAAACAGGATGTAAATTTCCAGTTTATATTCTATTATGTACATGACATCTTTTCACAAAATATAAAAATATGCAAAGAGATGCATGCACACAAATATAGGTTCAGGTAAACACACAAGGTGCCAAGACTGGTTTCTCAGCTTGATGTCCCGCTCACATATTTTCCCCCTGGATGGATGGATGGATGGATGGATGGATGTGCGCGCGCACATGCATGGGCATGTTCATGCAACTGTCTGGAATCTGTTTGTTTTTTACATGGCATTCATAGCATATACCTTTGAAAATCATGTTACTGATTACCCATGAATGCCTCACTCCCATAGCTCGCTCCAAGTGTGGAAAGACATCACAAAAGCATAAAACAATCATAGAATCATAGAATACTAGGACTGGAAGGGACCTTGAGAGTTCATCGAGTCCAATCCCCTGCCCTCATGGCAGGATCAAATACTGTCTAGACCATCCCTGATAGACATTTATCTAACCTACTCTTAAATATCTCCAGAAATGGAGATTCCACAACCTCCCTGG
Organism: Pelodiscus sinensis; assembly: GCF_052426305.1. Lineage (NCBI taxonomy): Eukaryota > Metazoa > Chordata > Testudines > Trionychidae > Pelodiscus > Pelodiscus sinensis. The sequence continues at coordinate 23,493,991 of NC_143069.1, read as the reverse complement.
GCAATTTATTCCAGTGTTTGACTACCCTGACAATTAGGAACTTTTTCCTAATGTCCAACCTAAATCTCCCTTGCTGCAGTTTAAGCCCATTGCTTCTTGTTCTATCCCCAGAGGCCAAGATGAACAAGTTTTCTCCCTCCTCCTTATGGCACCCTTTTAGATATCTGAAAACTGCTATCATGTTCCCCCTCGATCTTCTCTTTTCTAAACTAAACAAACCCAATTCCTTCAGCCTTCCCTCATAGGTCATGTTCTCTAGACCTTTCATCATTCTCGTTGCTCTTCTCTGGACCCTCTCCAATTTCTCCACATCTTTCTTGAAATGCGGTGCTCAGAACTGAACACAATACTCCAATTGAGGCCTAACCAGCGCAGAGTAGAGCGGAAGAATGACTTCTCGTGTCTTGCTCACAACACCCGTTAATGCATCTCAGAATTATGTTTGCTTTCTTTGCAACGGCATCACACTGCTGACTCATATTCAACTTGTGGTCCACTATAACCCCTAAATCTCTTTCTGCCGTACTCCTTCCCAGACAGTCGCTTCCCATTCTGTATGTATGAAACTGATTGTTCCTTCCTAAGTGGAGAACTTGGCATTTGTCTTAAACTTCATCCTATTTACCTCAGACCATTTCTCCAATTTGTCCAAGTCATTTTGAATTAGTGACCCTATCCTGCAGATTAGTCGCAACCCCTCCCAGCTTGGTATCATCTGCAAACTTAATAAGCGTACTTTCTATATCAATATCTAAATCGTTGATGAAGATATTGAACAAAGCCGGTTCCAAAACAGACCCCTGTGGAACCCCACTTGTTATGCCTTTCCAGCAGGATTGTGAACCATTAATAACTACTCTCTGAGTATGGTTATCCAGCCAGTTATGCACCCACCTTATAGTAGCCCCATCTAAGTTGTATTTACCTGGTTTATTGATAAGAATATCATGCGAGACTGTATCAAATGCCTTACTAAAGTCTAGGTATACCACATCCACCCCTTCTCCCTTATCCACAAGACTCGTTAGCCTATCAAAGAAAACTATCAGATTGGTTTGACATGATTTGTTCTTTACAAATCCAGGCTGGCTGTTCCCTATCACCTTGCCACTTTCCAAGTGTTTACAGACGATTTCCTTAATTACTTGCTCCATTATCTTCCCAGGCACAGAAGTTAAACTAACTGGTCTGTAGTTTCCTGGGTTGTTCTTATTTCCCTTTTTATAGATGGGCACTAGATTTGCCCTTTTCCAGTCCTCTGGACAAGGGAAAATGAATGGTGCACAGCCACTAGGACAGTCACCTAGTGTTTGTTACCTTAGCCATTTTGGAAGATGCTTGAAACAGAGCCTCAGGGTCTGGAGTTGTTAGTGCCTCACGGAGACAACTCAGCTCCTCCTCTGCTGACCCCAGGTTAGTGCACTGACCTAGGATAGAGAAAAGGAGAAAAAGTATGGCAACATTTAATAAAACTGAACCTCTGATCCATAGATAATCATACAGGAGGATCTATGGGGTATGTTATTACCAGCTGTGTGTGAAATTTTGGCCCCACTAAAGCCAATGACGAAATTCTTGTTGACTTTAACGGAGTCAGAATTTTACCGTCAGGCTATGTCTAGACTACATCCCTTTTTCGGAAAAGGGATGTAAATTAGACGTATCGCAATTGCTAATGAAGCGGGGATTTAAATCTCCCCTGCTTCATTAGCATAAAAATGGCTGCAGCTTTTTTCGGCACGGAGCTTTGCCGGAGAAAAGCGCCAGTCTAGATGCTGATCTTGCGGAAAATTAAGCCTTTTCCGAAAGATCCCTTATCCCTCCGAAAAAGGGATGTAGTCTAGACGTAGCCCCTATGTCTGAAAGTTAACGGTAATGGCATGTGATTCATTGTGATTCATACAGGATTAAACAGGCACTGTATTCTGTGTGGAGCATCTTTCTCTGTATATCTGGTTTCAGTAGCCACTCTGCTCTCAGTATTTAAATCTAATCTCATAGTCAAGCACAACTCATGTAGATTGATCTGAGGTTCTGATTTGGAGGAGAATCCCTCCGCTGAACTCTCATTGTAAAAGAGATGGGGCTGACCAAAAGCTTAGGTAGGAAACCCAGGCTCTTCGCTCACTTCTAAATCATGAACTGTCTCTTTAAGGGAAAGCTGTCCTGCTCTGTCATCTCCCTCTCCCCACCCCACTCTGCAGAGCGGGGGCATATGGGCATATGGCGGGGGAGAGAGTGTGTGTGAGACAATGTGTGTGTGTGTGTGTGTGTGTGTGTGAGAGAGAGAGAGAGAGAGAGAGAGAGAGAGAGAGGGACATGCTGGCTGCCAGAGAAATCTTAGAAACAGTGCCTCTTTAGATAGGCACTCCGTTACTCACCATACTTCAGACTGGAGCAGCACTATTGTATGTGTCCCTCTCCCCAAACTCTGCTCTGCAGAGATGATGACAGGGGCAAAAGGGTCACCCTGATTTCTGCATGTCTCCCTGCTCACCTCCCCTCCACACACCACTAGCAGCAGATAGGATGGAGCAAGGTCGGAGAGGGGCAGCTGAACACATGCTGCTGGCATGCTTGCTAATCAGCTGAGCGCTCCAGACAGAAATTCTGGGGAGAAGGGCAGATCTGGCCTGTGTGCTATATTTTGTCCACCCTCTAATATTTGCAGATTATTTATTATTTGTGCAGTTCTCTTCCAGCAATGTACTTACAAGGCCCCAATCGTTCTGTTATATAAGTGTCGCTAACAAGACAGAAAGAATTACAGATGGAAAAAATGGTCATTACAACAATGAAAGAAAGTGAAGAGTTACTTACACCTGCTCATGGTCTCCTCACCTTGTATATTGAGAAGACAGTTGATACAGTCAACCACCCACTGACGCGATGTCGTAAGTGAAGCACAGGTATATGGTGCTAACAGCCCAATCAGCGATCCAAACTGATCAAAAGTTTCCTGAGGCTAATTTTAAAAGAATGAAGAATGAAAGTTCTCCGGCTATACTGGACATTATTTGCCTTCCTTATTGTGAACTCCATTACTGTACCTGGGTACGGCACATTGGAAAACATAATCCTTGTTGTACATGCAAATTGATGGGGTCTAAATTAGCTGTAGCACTCAAGAAAAATCTCAGAGTCATTGTGGATAGTCCTCTAAAAACATCTGTTCAACATGCAGCTGCAGTTAAAAATGCTAATGGTATGTTAGGAACCACTAGGAAAAGGGATGAATAATAATATGATAAATATCATCATGCCACTGTTTCAAATCCATGGTACACCCACACCTTGAATATTGCAAGCAATTGTAGTCCTCCAACTTAAATAAAGTTAGGTTATAATTGGAAAAAGTTCAGAGAAAAGCAACAAAATTGATATGGGATATGGGACAAGTCATACAAGGAGAAGTTAAAAGGACTGGGACCATTCATCTTAGAAAAGAGATGCTTACAGGGGGGTTTGATAGAGCCATATAAGATGATCAGAGATGCATGATATGGGTGTCCCTATATCTCTGACTGCCTGGGGCTGGGACTGGACAACAGGGGAGAGATCACTCAACAATTGCCTTGTTCTGTTTGTTCCCTCTGATGCATATAACACCCACCACTGTCAGAAGACAGGCTACATGAACCATTTGTCTGGGGGATCCAGAATGGCCATTCATGTTTTATGTTCTTATCCGATTAAATAGAAATAGAAATTCAACTTTAACAGCGATAGAAATGTAGCTGTGTTAGTCTGGAGTAGCTGAAGCAAATGCAGGACAATGTAGCACTTTAAAGACTAACAAGATTTATTTATTTATTTATTTATTTTTTAAGATGGTTTAGTAGATGATGAGCTTTCGTGGGCCAGACCCACGTCCTCAGATCAGGAAGTGGGTCTGGCCCACGAAAGCTCATCATCTAATAAACCATCTTGTTAGTCTTTAAAGTGCTACATTGTCCTGCATTTTGCTTCAACTTTAACAGCCTGAGAGTATAGGAATGCATCTATGACACTGACACAGCCAACCTATGTGTGACCACAATAACTTAACAAGCGGCACTGCAATTGTATCAAGACAAGTCACTTCTATGTTATTTCAAAGGGTGTGTCTAGACTACTGAGTTTTGTCGACAAAAGTGGACTTTTGTCAACAAAACTATACCTGCGTCTACACTACCGCTGAGTTCTGTCGACATAACGTCGACAGAACTCAGCAGTTTTGTCGATGCTGGTAAACCTCATTTTACGAGGCATAACACCTTCTGTCGACAGAGTTCTGTCGACAGAAGGTGTTATTGCATGTAGGGTTGTGTCTAGACTACAGGGTTTTGTCGACAAAGCAGCTTGTTTAGTCGACAGAACTGAATGTGTCTAGACGCTCTTTGTCGACAGAAGTTTTGTCGACAGATACTGTCGACAAAACTTCTGTCGACAAAACCCTGTAGTCTAGACGTACCCAAAGAAAAGTCCTAGACTAGCGATCACCAACATTATGCATTTTGGTAATAGATATGAAAGGTAGATGTTATGTATTATTGTCTGTATTTATATCTTGCTAGAAGTTTAACATAACCAAATTAGCTTGTAGATTCCAATTCCTTTTCATGTCTTAATTGCCTTAATTATATGCAACTGTCTTCAGTTAACCTTAAGATCAAAGATATAAGATAGTACAAGAAAATAGTTTGTACATTGCCTTCAGCTTAACTATCTGTGTTGTAATGGAAGACTACGATCGGCTAATTACTTTATGTGAATGACTATCACCCATTTACCAGTGTATGCGTAGGAAATAGAAAATTAACTTCAAAACAAAGTACGACAGGAGATCTGCATGACCTATTCTTTCTCAGGGAGAGATCCTGCTTTGACAATTTCTGTGAGGAGGCTTGCCAACCGGCTAGAATAGCTATAAAAGACAAGTTATGGGACTGATCTTCTCTCTCCAGTCTGCTTAAACTTTGAACAGGGGACGTGTAAGCCATAGGACATAGATCTTCCAAATAATTATTTGGAATAGTCTGGGAAATGCATGGAAAAACTAACAGCCTTTGCATCTAAACTGGCTTTGGATGTTGACCGGTTAGCATGATTCCAGAGAGACTTTTACAAGCCAGCCGTTTATTCCACCATGGTTGTGATCCTGAACTATGAAAAGTGAAAGTCATTTTAACAAATATCTATCACTTAACCATTTGTAACTCTCTTCTTTTTCCTTTTAACAACAAATCTGATATTCCGTTATTAAGGATTGGCTGATATTTAGGGAAGACCTGTGATTCATATTAACCTAAGGATAAGTGTCTAGTCCTTTGTGATTGGTGATTATATTAGACTTAGTTGTCTAGATGGGAACCAAGGTCTGGAATGCCTAAAGGGTACTATTGTTTGGTATTTTGTTAACCAGAGTAGAAGCTCTTTTCTTACTGGTTTGGTGAATCTAATTATAAAATCACTAGTCTGGGGAACTGCCTGCCCTGTTTCTTACAGTCTGGCCTGAGTGCTGTCACAGCACTATTATGGAAACCTTTCTCTTATGGAAGCAGAGGGATCTTACTCACTTTGAGGCCCCAGCTGCAGGCCTAGTAGAATTTCTCATGCATTCACGTTGAATGTCAGATTTGATAGAAGTTGGGAAGTCAGCTCAAGGAAGAGTAGAACTATACTCACTGTGCTATTAACTATCTCCTGATAGGCAGTTAGCAGCCAGACACTGGCCTGCAAGGCCCTTTCTCTCTCCCACTCCTGCCCTGAACTGAGCCAGGTCTCTAGTAGCTGTTGGCAAAGCAGGAGAATGGACAAAGTTAGTACCAGAAAATCCCTCCCAAACGTTTCTTTTAAATAGGTTTGATTGTCACTAACATCCCTCTCCAAAGCATTTAACTTCCATATAGCAAAAGATTTATATGTCTCCAAAAAGAGACCCTTGTCTATACAAGTCCCAGGGACCAGATTCACCTCTGGTGTACGTAACTCCATCAAAGCCAAAGGAGTTACATGAGAGATGAGTCTGGCTCTGTGTATGTGAGGGCTTCTGTAGACTGTCTGATGGCAGCTGTCTAGCACATTGCATGCAGTTTGGGGTCCGGTGCTGTGTTCTCTTTCCTGGACAGCTTCTCCCATGCTGAGTGGCAAATGACAGAGAGGAGCATTTCTTTTTATTTAGAGCAGAGAAGTCTCCCCAGCCCAGCTCCTTTTATAACTTTATTTTCATACCAACGTTGCACCTAACTCCCCTCCCCTCAGCTCTTCAAACTATTCTGTTTATGTCTGAAGAGCAGGAAGTCTTTGGTGAATGAGTTTCCATACACAGAGCTTAACTCAATACTAATTCATTCCTTTTACGAGAGGTGATCAGTTCTCACTGGTCCTCTTGAATTTGGTTACTGCGCTGATGATTTTCTTTCCTGTCCATGTAGTGTTAACTATACTGGAAAAACTAGATCTCAGTCCACCACTGGCATAAAATGTCCCCTGCTATGAGATAGATACATAGAATTTACTAGCTAGTGGGAAAACACTGGCTGTAGAATCGGTGTCTATTTCTTACAAAGCCTTTCTGAATATTGACCTAGGAGAGCTTTTCCATTGCATTAGGAGTGCACAAATCATAAAATCATGGATTAAGGATGGAAGGGACCTCAGGAGGTCATATAGTCCAACCCCCTGCTCAAAGCAGGGCCAGCCCCAACTAAATTATTCCAGCCATGGCTTTGCCAAGCCTGGCATTAAAAACCTCGAATGATGGAGATTCTTAAGGGAAGAGAATAACAGAAACACCTAACTGGTGGGTCAGAACCCAGGCTTAGGAAAACCCCAGCACAAGGGGACACAAAGAAGATGGAGAGAGGCTGTTCTCAGTAGTGACAGATGACAGAACAAGAAGCAGTGGTCTCAAGTTGTGTGTGTGGGGGGGGTGGATCTTAGGAAAAACGATTTCACGAGGAGGGTGGTGAAGCACTGGAATGGGTTACTGAGGGAGGTGGTGAGATCTCCATCCCTAGAGGTTTTTCAGTCCCAGCTTGACAAAGCCCTGGCTGAGATGATTTAGTTGGAATTGGTTCTGCTTTTAGCAGGGGGTTGGACTCGATGACTTCCTGAATTCTCTTCAAGCCCTATCGTTCTATGATTCTATAAAAGAGTTCCCTGAACTCTTTTCAAAAAAATTTTCAAAAAAGAACATTTCTTCTTTTTATCTCTGAGGAGAGCCACTCAGACTCTGCCCAGTGGAAATAAATATGCAGAACCTAGAGGGAGCCATTCTGTTTGTTCTGATGCCCCAAGCAGCTTGATCATTCTGTGCATAGTGAATGTGAGTCTATCTATAGGCTAAATTCTGTTCTTCCTTACACCAAACTAAATATTGATCAGCTCTACTGATTTCAGTTTAAATAAGAGCAAATGTGGCCTGATGAGAAAGAGTTGCCTCCTACTTTCTTTAAGATGGGTAGGATGAAAAAGAGGCAGTTGGTGAGTACTGCCATAAGCTCCCACTTGGTAGCTAAAGGGCCAGGCAGAGCTAAGATCCTCAACAACTTACTGTAAAGTTAATGTATATCATGGATCCCATCATGGAACTCTGTGTCTGGAGTCCATGACTCTGCCCATAGCTGGAAATACCCATTGAAAAGATTTTGAACTAGTACACATAGAACAGAGAATGACGTGTGCAGCAAACTTTTCCAGGTTCTAGACATCTTGATGTAGGCTGCATAACTTCAGTGTTTTGCTAATAGTTTATGTATGCTTCAGCAGCCACAGGATTGGGCACCATTGTGTTCTTTGGAGAGTCTATTTATAAAAAAGATGTGCTTCCTTATACAAGAGCATTTCACTGAAAGATTGTGTTGTCAGAATTTTCACTGACTTGCCCGAGGTCTAAGTAATGTAGGTCGCACTGTCAGATATAAATATCCAGAATCAGATTCTGGTCTCTGTTACACTTGTGTAAATCCAAAATAATGCCACTGAAGTCAGGGGCATTACCCTGGTTTTACACGAATATCACTGATCAGATTCTAGCTCTAATCCTTCAGTCCAGCTGCATCCTTGAGCATCCAAAGCTCCCACTGAAGTCAAGGGGAACAATCAGCATGCCAGAATGGCAGAACTGAGTCCTAAGTGTTAAGAACTCTCCTTACCAGATTTCTGGTGGACACATCGAACTCTCCGAATACATAGGCGACCATATCCCCTGCTGCACAATTCTCCACACTTCCTGAACTGAGCAGCTTCAGGACAAAATGGAGAGCTGCCATCCTCACCTGCAAGGGTAGAGATTATGCACGAGTTATTATTATCTCTTCTGCATGCAATATGAGACAGGATATGAGAGTCCTTTTGCTTTTTCTTTTATCTCTTTGGAATAGTGGCTGAAGTACAAATGATTAACACATCTGTTATGTAAATTCCTTGCAACACTGGCTACAGAAGTACCATGCAAATGCCAGTTTTCACTTTCAGGTGACACTGTAATTAGGAAAAAGGCAGCATTTTCTCCTATAAATGGAAACAAACTTGTTTGTCTTAGTGTCTGGCTGAACAAGAAGTAGGTCTGAATGGACTTGTAGACTCTAAAGTTTTACATTGTTTCGTTACAGTTAACAAAAAATATCTACATTTGTAAGTTGCATTTTCACGCTAAAGAGATTGCTCTACATCACTTCTATGAGCTGAATTGAAAAATATTATTTCTTTTGTCATTTTTACAATGCAAATGTTTGTTATAAAAATAATATAAAGTGCATAGTACACACTTGTCATTGTGTTGTAATTGAAATCAATATATTTGAAAATGTAAAAAACCACAAAAATATTTAATAAATTTCAATTTTTAATCGCATTAATTTTTAGTTAACTGTGATTAATTGAAACCCTATTAATAATCTCAGCCTAAAAATGTGTCTCGTTGCCAGACTCTCCACTGAGTGAAATACTTCCCAGATATTAACAGCAATACCACTATTCCACACACAATCTTACCTTAGCACTCTGATCACTGAGAGCAGATTTCACTGCCTTCACAATCAGAAACTTTCTAACTCTTGTCTCAGGCACTGAAAGATAAGGAGAAGTGTGCAATATAGTATATCTTTGTTCCAAACACTCATGCTCCACATTAGAATGTGTCCTGTGCCCTATTTAAGAGTACTACCAAGCTTCACTCATATACAGAATCAGCGGGGAAAATATAGGACCAGACTCTGATCTCAGTTATACCAGTCTAAGTCTGAAGTATTTCCACTTCTGTAAATAGCACCATCATACTATCCTGATGGAAATATTGTAAGAGAGTTAGACAAATGGAGGTCAGTGAAGTTAGTCTGTGTTTACCACCAGTATAGCAGAATTCGGAATCTATTCTAGAGTGTCTAATACTTATTCAGTCAGGAGTACTATTTTGTTTTTATCTCATTATTATTAACATGCATCCGCCACAAGATTACATTTGTATTTGTACCTTGAAAATATTTTAGGCTACATTCAGCACTTAATTAACCCTGTTGATTTCTGTGTGACCACATGGGAGTAACTTAGAGCAGCACTGGGTCCCTTTAGTGAATTTCCAACCCTCTGGTGAGCATGCATCTAAAAGGGTGTCGCAAGGAGAAGGGAGAAAAATTGTTCTCTTTGGCCTCTGATGATAGGACAAGAAACAATGGGCTTAAATTGCAGCAAGGGAGGTTTAGGTTGGACATTAGGAAAAACGTCCCAACTGTTAGGTTGGTTAAACACTGTGAAAAATTGCCCAGGGAAGTTGTGGAATCTCCACCACTGGAGATATTTAAGAGCAGATTGGATAGACACCTATCAGGGGTGATCTAGACAGTGCTTGGTCCTGCCATGAGGGCAGGGGACTGGACTTGATGACCTCTCAAGGTCCCTTCCAGTTCTAATAATCTATGACTATATGACTCGATGTGTTGCAGCAGGGGCAGATGACCGTTTTGCGGGGCCCCGGGCAGCATAATTCCGCGGGGCCCCCCCTTTGCCACGGCGCATGCACAGTGATGCCATGCTCATGCGCGGTGGCACCACGGTGCGTGCGCGGGGCTTTTTGAAGCGCGGGACCCGGGGCGGCCACCCCGCTCGCCCTGCCCTATATCCGCCCCTGTGTTACAGATCCTCTGTGCCCCATTTGCAGAGATGATGAGTATGTTATAGCCCTACCATGCCTGCAAAGCCTTGGTTCTTTAGATCAACCTATAGCAGCTCATGCTTTTAGCTCTGGATGTCCCCAACTCAACCCCCAGCACGATGGCGATGATCGCAGCAGTCACAGTTACTCCTGTGTTACTTACAGTCAGCACCAATAATAGCTGTGAGCAGATTCAGGGTTGCCACACGAACAGTCTCATTCTCAATCTTCAGCTGCGAGTGCAGAAATGCTATGAGGTCATCAGGAGAAGAACGGGCTGCAAAGGAAGAAATCACATCCTCACTAACAACTGAAAGCTCATTCTTACCACACCTACAAAAGAAGGAAGTTACAAGGAAACTACTGTGTAATTTGGAGTCTCTTCCCCTACCTAGCAGTAGGATACAATAGCACAGCTCCATTTGATTTTCCATGATGAGCTGCTGAGTTGGAGAACAGATCTGTGGGAAGAAGAGAAGTGATCAAAGGAAAACTAATCAGAACAAGCAACTGAAAAGAAGAGGCTCAATTAATTTCTAAGCACTCACTTCCTACCTTTCCAAATAGAGCTCTGAAGCCAAAAGAAATGGTACTGACTGCACAACAAGAATCAGAAACAATGACCGAGACACTGGATAACAGAAGTTCATGCTTTCAAACTGTTTTTAGCAGCAGAGCTAATTGAATCAAGACTTGACCCTTGGTAACTGGTTCAAATGGTTAATTATTCCACCATAAAAATGTAGGCCTTATTTGCAGTCTGAATTTGTCCAGCTTCATTTTCTAGTTATTGGCTCACGTTATGCCTTTCTCTGCTAGATTATTACATATGTTTCCCCACATAGATATTATAGACTGCAATTAAGTCACCCTGTCACAGGATAGGTCCTCCCCATTTGGATGGAATCAGTTTTTACTATCTAACTCTAACTCCCTCTAATAACTGGCTTATGCTAAAATTGCTTTACAAACTGAGCTGGATTTTAGCTAATAAAATGAGACCACTATCTGCTTATTCTTAAGCCAGCAGAAACCAATAAGGCATGAGAAGGTCTCCGGGCTCTTCACTAGCATTCAAAAGATGTTTATTCTTAATATGCTTCAGATCTGCTGTGCTTAAGCTCAAGTGATACAAGAACAAGTTCCCCTCACCCGGTCGTGCAGAGCACTGCAGATGGCTTGAAATTTCCCTTCAGGTAGAAGGATCTTATATTCACCAGCGACTTCCAAGAGCTGCCTCAGACTCTACAACAGAGGGTGAAAGTTAGAAGGTGGGCATACAAAGGAGCAATATGCAATGATTGAAGCAGGTTCATGGAATTCATAGATTCCAAGGCCAAAAGGGATGATTGTCATCAACTAGTCAGGCCTTCTGTATGACACAGGCCTTAGAAATTGCCAAAATAATTCCTAAAGCAGAACTTTCAGAAAAAAATCCAATCTTGATTTTAAAATGATCCCCTTGACTCTTGGTAAATGGTTTGAATGGCTAATATCCCACCACTGAAAAGGTAGACCTTATTTCCCATCTGAATGTCTCCTGTTTCAGTTTGTAGCCACTGGATCATGTCATGCCTTTCTCTGCTAGGTCATTACATATATTTCCCCATGCAGATATTATAGACTGTAAGTAAGTCACCTGTCACAGGGTAGGTCCACCCTGTTTGGATGGTATCAGGTTGTGGAGGAGTTAAAGAACTAAGGCAGCCCAAGTGACCTAGTCTCCCCAACCACCATAGCAGGCCTGGTTCTTAGAGCAGCATTGCCTAATAGTCAGGGTCAGTGCAGCAGCCCTTTAATGAGGCTCTTCAGCTCAATGACCCAAGCCCTTCTAGGTACGACCGTGCAACCTAGTGCTCAACCACCCTTTGGGGCAAACCAGTGTTGCCTAGTGGCCAGCCCTTCTCCACCAGGCTCTACCTACTCCACAGGGTCCCAGCCCAGGGCCTTGTCTTGCAGCTCAATGGGGTTTCTTCCAAAACATGCAGAGTCAAAGACTAATACCTCAACTCAATAATGCTTAGTTCACATAGATTACTTCCCACCATTCTTCTGCAGCAGGTCATCTCAGTAACTCCGTGGTCTCTCCTCCATCTGTGGCATTGGATGGTTGTGGGGGGGGGGGGGGTCAACTGGAACCACAGGCTGGCTGGTTTCTGCATCCTAGGGCACTGGCAGTCCCTCCACAAAAGCCTGCAAAGCACCTCTGCTCCCTTCAGCTGTCAGCCTAGACAGAACTGAGCTGCTCCCTTTTATATCCTGGTTCCAGTTGGAGCATTCCCAGCAAGTATGAAGGGGCATAGCCCACAGATCATGATTAGCCCCCGCTGAACCATGCATGGGGGGTATCCTCTGTCACAAACACTCCCCCTTAAGAGGGTGTCCATTGGTGGACCTTCCTCTTCATCGTCTCCTTCCACTTGGGAGAAGTCTGTGTTTGCATGAGCCTTCCCTGGCCCAGCGTAACGTACAGAAGTCATAGGGTTGGAGCGGGAAGTACTACCTCATGATTCAGGCACTGGTGTCCTTCATGTTATTAATCCATCACCTCCTTCCACTTACCCTTCCCTAGCCCCCCTTCCTGATGTACAAAATAAAGAAAACGTGTGGTCAAAAATAGAATCTCTCTTTATTGAACAAAACTCGGGGAGAATGGGAAAAGGAGGTGGGAGAGGGGAAGAGAGAGGGTGGGAGAGGGGAGGGCAACTACAATGATCAGATGTTTGGAACAGGTCCCATATAAAGAGAGGCTAAAGAGACTGGGACTTCTCAGCTTAGAAAAGAGGACACTAAGGGGGGATAGGATAGAAGTCCATAAAAGCATGAGTGGGGTGGAGAGGATGCATTAAGAAAAGTTCTCCATTAGTCCCCATAATAGAAGGACTAGAGGACACCAAAGGAAAAGAATGGGTAGCAGGCTTCAAACTACTAACAGAAAGTTGCTCTTCACAAAGCAAAGATTCAACCTGTGGAACTCCTTGCTGCAGGAGGTTGTGACGGCTAGAACTTAGAACAGAGTTTAAAGAGAAGTGAGATAAAGTGATGGAGGTTGGGTCCATGGAGTGCTATTAGCCAGGGGGTAGGAGTGGTGTCCCTGCCCAAAGTTTGTGGAAGGCTGGAGAGGGATGGCACGAGACAAATGGCTTGATCACTGTCTTCGGTCCATCCCCTCCAGGGTCTCTAGGGTTGGCCACTGTCGGCAGACAGGCTACTGGGCTAGATGGACCTTTGGTATGACCCAATACGCCCATTGTAAGCTCAGGGCTCAGGGTTGGGGGTCTCAGTGGACCACCTTCATTTTCATGCACACCTGCTCCTAGGTGGCCAGGCTGGCAGCTCTCCTGCCCTAGACGGCCACTTTCCTGTGCCTAGTGCGGAGGTCGTGGACGAGGTCCATGATGTCCGCACTAAACCAGGCGGGTGCGGTCCTGGGCAGGCTCCCGAGAGCCGCCAGCCTGGTCCCGGGAAGAGGGGGATGGCTGGGTGGCAGCGGGTGGCTGGCTCGAGCCGTGCCAGGTGCAGGGTCTGCTAGCTGGGTGCTGGCCAGCCTGTGCCCCTTTAAGAGGTCCGGGGCCGGAAGGGGGGCAGACTAGTTTCCCTGGTGTTGGCCAGAGTGGCCACCAGGGAAAGCTGGGGAGGGCTAGCCTCCCACTAGTTTGAATTAAGGGGCTACACACCCCTTAATTCGAACTAGTAAGTTCGAACTAGGCTTAGTCCTCGTTCAATGAGGTTTACCTAGTTCGAACTAAGCACACCGCTAGTTCGAATTAAGTTCGAACTAGCGGAGCGCTAGTGTAGCGCCTATCAAAGTTAATTCGAACTAACATCCGTTAGTTCGAATTAACTTTGTAGTGTAGACATACCCCCAGGGTGTAGATCACCCACTTCATGGCCAGGGCCTCCCTTGCTATAGTAGGGCGGCAGGTCTCTCAGGAGAACAGCTTGCAGCTGAGATAAAGGATCTGGTGCTCCTTCCCACCTATTTCTTGAGATAGTACCACTCCTGGTCCTACCTCCGAGACCTCCATTTGAAGGATAGAAGGCTTTGTGAAGTTGGATGGGATAGGACCAGCTCTTGGTTCAGCTGTTTTCACAGGGCCTGGAAGGCTTCCTCACAGTCTTCTGATTACTGGACTTTCTGTGATTGGGTGTTCTTCATCAGGTCCAATAATAGGGTGCCCAGTGTGATGAAGTTGAGTAGTAAGCAGCCACTGTGTCTGAAGTATTGTGGCACCTGTTTCTTTGTCATGGAGGTGGGGCAGTCACACAAGCCTTAGACCTTATTTATCAAGGAGCTATAGTTTTCCCCTTCCTACTGTGTTCACTAAGATGGCACTTGGCTGGATTCACAGTGAGTCCTGCATCTATTGGGGCTTACAATACCTTGCTAAGATGTCAGAGGTGTTTCCCCCAGCTGGTGCTGTGGATGACAATATTCTTAATGCACACGGCTGTATATTGCATATATGTTTGCAATATTTGGTTCGTGAGCTGCTGAAAAGTGGCTGAGGCTCTGTGCAGCCCAAATGGCATCCTGCTGAATTGCTATAAGCCAAGCAGGGTGTGGAAGGCACTCTTCTCACAGGAAGCCGGTATCAGGGGTATCTACCAATATCTGTTGGTCAGTTCTAGTGTGGAAATGAACTTTGCATTTCCCACTATATTCCTCCTTGAGATTTCCCCATGTATGCATCCCAGTATCACTTCAGCTTTTTTGGCCACAGCATCGCATTTGTAGCTCATGTTCAGCTGAGTATTCACCAAGTTTCCCAAAATATTTTTCAGAGTTACTGTTTCTCAGGAAGCATCCCTCAACATGTATGTATCACCTACATTGTTTTGTTCCTAGATGCATCTATTTACATTCAGCCATATTTAAATGCACATTTATTGTTAGCACCCAGTTTACCAAATGATCTATATCACTCTGAATCAGTGAGTTGTCCTTTCCATTATTTACCACTCCCCAATGTTTATTTCATCTGCCAATTTTATCAATGATGATTTTATGTTCTCTTCCAGGCTATTGATAATGAGATGACAGTCTAACTCCTTCCTGTACCTACACACTTTTCTTCTTTGCTGCTTGAAGCTTCCAGGATAGCTCTGATGAAATCTACATATTTTACTACATTTAGGCTCTTGTGTAGTCCTCTGATACTTTTAGTCAAGTCCATGAGACATTGATTCCCTCAAAGTCATGGGCATTCCAATCCCAAAAGCAACCACATATTCTGGACCAGAAAGCCAACATAGATTGGGAGTAAACCATGGAGGAAGTGGGGAGGGGGGAAGGGCAGCAGGGTTGTGGCCCTGGATTTGCTGCTTGGCTTGTACTGAGCCAGCTCACAGAGACTGAGCATGCTCAATCATACTACTGAAGCCAACTGCCCTCACTCCATCCTCTCACTATCAGCAGACAAGAGTTACCTTGGTCATGTGATACTGAGGGTAGATGAAATAAGAGAGACAAGGTGGGTGAAATAATATCTTTAATTATATTATCTCACCCACCTTGTCTCTCTAATATCCTTGAACCAACACAGCTACAACAGCCCTGTACACAACAGTAGATGAAATAGACAGTGATTTTATATCTATCTAGTTATATAATCTAAAGCAATGCACTTCAGGCCTTCTTAGTATTAATTTTCAGCTACTGGCAGTTTACTTAATACTGCCCAGAGACAACACACAGCAGCCCCTGCTCTGAGGAGTTTATTTATAATCTAAAAGAGAGACACAGAGTTGATAGGATGTACCAGTAAATCACAAGGAGGGAGTATCTTATGGGGCGGGGGGGGGGGGGGGGGGAGGGAAAAGGTGTTTTGTTTCTTACCTCCTTATCATCTCCAGAAACAGAAGATACTTTTCATGAGAGGCTTTTACCTACAAAACTTGTCACCTGGGTCACCATGTCTATAAAATCAAGACTTGTGTGTTTATCTATTATCTAACAAGTCACTATGTAGACCAGGAAACGCCACTGGTAGCAGCTAGTGCAGTTCACCTATGCGCACACATTGATAGTTATTTTAATAAGTATCTCACCTTGGTGACATGAAAAACATTAACATCCTCTTTATATTGCTCAAGAAGCCATGGGATCTGTTCGAACACCTTATCTTGATGCTCTTCTTTATGCAGGAGGAGGCTCATCATAGTACCAAGGGCTTTGATAATGGCCTGCTTGAGCTACATAGAGACACAGAATTTATGTTCCTACAAATTCATTCAATATCATGCAATGGGCCCATCTTTTCTACTTCTGACGAGTGCAATTTCCCTTTTCCACTGTTGAAACAGCCCTATCTCAATATTTCCTGGTAAAGAGTTAAGACTCATGCATGGCTTCGTCTACACTGGCATGATTTTCCGAAAATGCTTTTAACAGAAAAGTTTTCCGTTAAAAGCATTTTCGGAAAAGCACGTCTAGATTGGCAGGATGCTTTTCCGCAAAAGCACTTTTTGCGGAAAAGCGTCCGTGGCCAATCTAGACACGCTTTTCCGCAAAAAAGCCCCAATTGCCATTTTCGCGATCGGGGCTTTTTTGCAGAAAACACTACGGTGCTGTCTACACTGGCCCTTTTGCGCAAAAGTCTTTCGGAAAAGGACTTTTGCCTGAACGGGAGCAGCATAGTATTTCCGGAAAAGCAGTGACGATCTTACATGAGATCGTCAGTGCTTTTCCGGAAATTCAAGCAGCCAGTGTAGACAGCTGGCAAGTTTTTCCAGTCTAGACACAGCTATGGTGTTGGTTTCAGAATTATATTCTACTGCACCTCACAACTTTCCCAAGTGGGATATTTCCCCAGATTAGTATGCACACTAAACCAACTCATTCCTGCTGTAACTCTACTGGAACTGAATAGACATCTGCCAGGAATGAATTTAGCCCATTCTCCTATATTCATCTGCATGTCAGGTGACAAAACTGGAATCTATGTACACTATGTACAGACAGAATTTCCATGAGATTGTGACATTATAATCTTTTTTAAATGTTTTACATCATACTCCGTTCTATCCCAAAGAACCTGCCATTGAACTCCATCATCACAAAGAGTGCCATACACAGAGAATTTAACAATACAATTTCTCATAAAGGTTTAGAAAGCCTACAATTCTCACCTCCAAATCTTCACATGTGGTCCATTTGCTTGTCACATGACGATAGAGGGGAAGAATTTCATCACAGAACTGAGATTTACCCATTTTGGGAAATGGCCACTTTTCCCAGTTACTAAAATATACATTTACTGCCCTTGACCATTTTTCCAGAACTGCATGGAAGGAAAAAAGACAGGCAATATGAAAAGGATGCACTAGTAATAAGGATACGTTGTTTTATCAGTGGACACACCCAGGCTTGTAGTTTATTACAATTCCATGCCCAATTCAGGAACAGCTGATGAAATCCAATAACAGTTTTGAATGATTTCTCTTCCCTCCTTTCCGTTTCTTGTTTCTCAAAAGGCTTTCTTCTCTTTTGTCTCTCTCCATCTCTTTTTAATTCCCATCATTTGAAAACATATTTTTTTCTCCCTTGTTACCTCTTAATTAGAGCTGATTGTAAAGGTAGTTGAAATTAAATTAAAAGTGTTTACTCTTGTTTTTTTCAAAATTTCAAATTACAAAGATCATTCACATGTTTCAAAAATCAACAAATTTCAGCCACCTTTTTAGCTGCACAAAAACACTGAACACATCCTGATTAAAACTGTCATTGACATTTTTTCAGTTTAATATTCCATCAACTTGGAAAAAAATATGAAAAATGTAATACAAAAACAAAATATTTTGACCAGCTGTTTTCTGAATGATTCATGTCCTCTGCAGTTATTGCTTATTTAGCCCTAAAACTGTATGATTTCCTGTTGGGTTACAGTTTGTCTGAAAGATGTTCAGTGCCCCTAACTCCTATTAGCTATACTGAGATTTGACAGCATTTTGCCCTAAAATTAGATGCACCCGCTGCCCTTGAAAGGAAAATTAAGGCTCAATCCTATGTTCTATGAAGCTAATGGCAAAATTCCCATTTATCTCAAAGGTGTGGGATTAATCCCTTAGGCCTGATCTACACTAAAGGGGAAAGTTGACTTAAGGTACGCAACTCCAGCTATGTTAATTATGTAGCTGGAGTTGATGTATCTTAAATCGTGTTTTCAGACTGTCCACACAGTGGAAGGTTGACAGGAGTGTTATTCCTCATGAGAAGCAGGACTACCGGTGCCAACGGGAGCACCCACTCAGTTCGAATTAGTGGGTCTTCACTAGACCTGCTAATTTGGACCCTGGTGATCAACTGCAGCAGCATTGATCTTCTGCATAGTGTAGACGTGGCCTTACTTGAGCATCAACTAAAAAGCAAAGGAAGAGAGAAGTGGAGAAGACCAGAGGACAGAGAAAGAGGGTGAAAGGAGATGATAATTAAGCAACTAAAGAGGAGGAATGGGTGGAGGGGTGGAAAACGGGAAATTTTTAAATGTAATTCAGTCTGTTGCCTGCACATTCTCCCCCAGGAGTTTCCTGGCACATGGGCAGCATCAGCTTTTGTTTATTTTTAAAATAGCCACAAGTCATAAAGGGCCTGAACTTACAAATGCTCAGCACCTCCAGCAAAGTAAGGAGTACTCTCAACTCCACTGAGTGCCACAGGAGCATGAGGACTCAGCCCCTGGTACAATCCAGTTCAGAGCCTGTTTGTAAACGATCAGTCACTTAACTCTGTACCAAGGCCCCTAAATATCCATTTTGGACATCTACAATAAGTGCTGGCACTTACCACCACAAAATTGTTGCATCAGCCTGCTCTCGTCGTCTAACATCCGCATGGAGCTCATGCCGTACAGGGTCATTCCCACAAAAGGAATGCACTTGAGTGCTGAAAAGAAGGACCAGAAGAAAAGGAAGACAGACAATTGACTGTTATCTGCCTTCTTACTATCGCATTTAGAAACACCGCTGGGTCGGATGCTATGGGCTCCTAGGTCATTTTGTGCTGCGTACACAAATGATAAGGCAGAAGTAAAAAATCAGTGGGGGATTTACCCTGAGGAGGAGCATTCTCCACCAATGTGCAGCTGTGCCAGATGCCCAATCCTCTCCCAGAGTAGGAGAGAGAGCACTGGGGAGGGATGAGAAATGGAATGGAGAAGAGCTCCACTAGACCTGATTTTCCTCAATCCTGTCCTTTAAGAACTTCAAATGGGGCATAAGAGCTTGCACCTTGGTGTGGATAGCTCATGGTCTAGCAACTGGAACCAGCCACAGCAGTTCATCTCATGCCCCCCAAATAGCACTCTGTGTAGCTGTACAGAGCGTGAACCTCTGTCCTTAAATGGAAGACAATAACTTTGAAACAAAAGATGGAAGTTGACCTACGATAGGCTGATGATAGGTTGCCCAGCGTAATCAAAGTGAACACGTCAGACAGCTTCAGTGGATTCAGATGACATTGAAGCTCATACATCACCTCACCGAAAGAGCAGCGTGCCAGAGCCACTAATGTGTTGCTCGCTGCCACTTTTAGTTCATTTGTTGCTTCCTTAAAAAATACAAAAAGAGAGAGACTGAAGTGATTAAAGCCAACTACACCAGCCAATGCTGCTCAGCTTCAAGATATTCAGAGAATTTTCCTGAATAAACTATACCCTAAATCCAAATACTGCTTCTTTTGGAAACAGCTCAGATTCTGTTTAAAGGTTTCATCCTGCTGCTTAACACCATAGTATCAGAGCACCTTCCACACAAAATCAGTATCAATAATGAAATCCCTAGGAGACTTCACAAAATACTTGCTTGTTAAGAAACGGTAGGCCTCTCTGCATCTGATATATGTCACAATATCCTGACCTTACAAAGCACTTAAGCACACGTGTAACTTGAACAAGATGAAACTAGTCACATGCTGCATAGGACCTGGGATTTCTGGAGGACGGTGTGGGGATCTGTGGGCCCCTAGCAGTCATTAATCCTGGAGTTTCAGTATATAGTTTACAAAAAATGTTTTAATTAGTTTAAGCTTTCATTCCTGTCATTAGCATATAGGGAAAACTAACTTACCTGAGTATCAGAGGGGTAGCCGTGTTAGTCTGAATCTGCAAAAGCAGCGAAGTGGGTCTTTGACAACAAAAGCTTATGTTCCAACACTTCCCTTAATCTAACTTACCTGAGTCTCTCTCATGTGCTTTGAGGCAAGTGTTATTATTTTGCTCAGTAGCCTTCTCTTTAGGACCTGGGCATCCTGCTGTAATACTTTCTCCAGGATACAGTAAATGTCTACTCTGTTTTTCTGGGGACAAAACATAAAAGAACAATTGGGGGAAATGTTTCCTTGATGACAATATAGTAATGCTATAAGCTAATATAGTAACGCAATAAAGTAACACTTACGCTAATAAGCTTCTGCCCAAAAGAGTTTACAATCTAAACATGAAACAACTAGCCCAGGCTAAAAGAGCAGATCAATAGCCAGGAAAATAATTCAGGTCTTCTGATTCACTATCTGGAGTCCTCTCCACTAGACCACACTGATACCACAGCCTGCATACTCACTCAAGTAACCCCTAGTCTTCATTTGTATAAAACTTGCTATGCCCTCCACAATCACCCCAGCTAGCAGCATTTCAGAAGAAGCTGAGCAATTTACAAATTTTTTAATCAGAATAAGGGCCCTGCACTGCCCCCTTATCTAATTTCGTTTATTATTATTATTGTTGTTATTATTATTATTATTATTGTTATTGTTGTTATTGTTATTATTAGCATCATGCCTTTTTTTATCCACTCCAGACAGAATTTGTAAATACAATGATAAAATACCCAACTCCTGCAGTAAATCTTCTGCAGCTTTTAGGGAAAATTAGCTCAGGAGTTACCTCTACATTGACAGTAGCACACTTGAAGGTCTCTTTTATGGGGTCCATCAAAGTTCAAATTCACAGATGATACTAAATATGGAGGAGTTGAAGGTATGAGTTGTGACAGAGAAATAATAAAGAGGGGCACAGAGAAATTAGAAACCTGAGCAGAACAAGACTGATTTCAGAGAACTGCAAACTAGCGCACCTAGAGAGGGGGTCAATATAACTGACATAATGAGAGGGAGAAAAGTGGGAAACAACAAGTGACCTGGAGTGACAGTGAAAAAAAAAGTCAGCCATCTGGGTTGGGTTTGTTACATACAGGAATCTTGTCATAAAGCAGGAAGACAACAGTTTCTCATTATTCATCTGAGGTGTGACTGCTTCTGGCTTATTTCACTTTTTTGGCACCACATTCCCCAGAAAAGATCAACAGCTTGGAAGTAATTCAGGAGAAAAATTTAAAAAGTGCAGGGAGGCCAGCAGAACTGACTTTTAAATAGAGACCTGCAACCTCTATGGGATCTGACCTCATGCATCAGGGTGAGGTTGGGTGGGTGTAGGGGAGCCTGCCTTGACAATAAATGGCCACGTCTCCCTTTAACACGTGCGGATCTCTAACAAGCAAAACCCAGGCCTGTCTCAAGTCTGGTGCACATAAGCATGCAGGCAAGGTCATGGGAGAAGCTGTGAGAGGAAGGAATGTTTTGCATAACAATGCAGATGAAGCATGGTACGTGAGACTATGTCAAGAACACATGGCAAGCAATCTTGTACAGGTACTTCTGTTTCTGATAACCACAAATTACAGATGCAGCCATACAGCTGTCAACTATGCACATAGCAGCAACATCCTGAGTGACAGGATGTACTCCAGATAGGGTATTGGGCATGTTCCATATCCTACACAATACGTAATCAATTGGTAAATATTATTAGAACAACCAAGTCTCGCTTTGCTATAAAATGGGCTTAGTAAGAACAATCAGTGGGAGGGAATGAGCAGGATTGACCCACAGGTACTGCTCGATGTAACTAGAAGTAAATAGGCCCTTCACACCGGTGATCCAGTGCATGGTGTTCCAATGCATGGGAAGAAAAGGAACCCTGGCCTCCTGCCTGCTACTGTAGGTAGCATACGGGTGAAGTGTAAGTGAACTAGTCTTTCTTATTGTATTATAGTAGCTCTTTTATTAATTGCTTTTGCATTGCTTTGCACTATCTTATTGCTTTAGAATGTATGGCATTTAAGGTTTAAATTGTGTAGTAATTGTTTTTAAGGCTTGTAAAACTTAAACAACTGTCATAACTGCTTAAAGCTTGCAATAAATAAGAAAGTGGTTAAGTATCCCTGGAGTGTCCTGGTTTCTCTTGGATCTAAAATAAATCGTATCACATCACAGTGGGAAAACAACTGGACTCCCCTGGGCTCAGATCAGGTCAGCTCTCCTCCACAGAGTCAGCACAACCGTGACT